>NC_141347.1:37407602-37425102 GCF_057382095.1 Aulonocara sp. 'chitande type north' Nkhata Bay
GGTCTGGCCCGTTGGACTGTACTCAGCAGTTTGGAGGTCCGACAGTTTATCTGATGTCGGGTCAGCTGCTGAGGAGGGTAGGATTCAGCTGATGGGTCTGTTTGAGTTCTCTCATTCATCATCAGCATCGCATTACTCATGCTCAGCCATGAATGTGTGGGTTTATGCCTCCGCCCTCTGAAGTCGAGTAGAGGTCATACTTGGTGTTTTGGCTACCAGCTGTTTGGTGTTGATGACTCAAGCTAATCAGATTCCACTTTACTTATACAGTATGTCAGCACAGACCACAGTTTTTGTTTTTTAATTTTCCCTTGTAATAACTCAAACCAGTATCAAACTGCTGCTGAAAATAGTCCCCAACAGAAATACTATGTCCTTTTGCTTTCACAGTCACAGAGGTTTTTGGTGCACCCCTGCATACCTCTTTGCAACCCAACAAAACCAAGCAACCTGCAGTAACCACTCTCCAGGCGGTTGGGGAATCCCCAGCTGGTTTTAGGCCTGTGTTAATGGATCTAAGTCAGATCCATCATTTGAAAAATGATGAAGAACTTTAAATAAAAGCTAGAGAAACACCAGAATGAGTTTGAGGTTCACAGCTACAGACAGGGTATCTGATAGATGCACAGCTAACTCAATGCCAGCTGGCCACTTATGAACAGACGAGTGCAGGGCTGGACTGCCAATCCGGTGTGCCGTTGGCGTCTTACACTCATGAGGATCTGGCAGCAGTGACGATGCCCATCAGCCGCCATCGCTGCTCGAAACCACAAAAACATCTGTTTAGTCTTAATAACAATAATCAGCACCTGAGCTGACCTGATGCAGCATCTTGCCTTTTATCACATGAACACGATGAGACAGTGGATTCGATGGGCACTATTTTCAGAGGCGGAGGGATTTGGTTGCTGCTGCTGGTGATAACAGTAGAAACCGCGTTCACCCAGAGAAACACAGAAACATCCAGACTGTTGTTAACATGACACTTTATTGATAAGTGCTACATGTTGTGGATTGATCGACGATCGACTGCAGGGAGGGGCCGGTTTACTCGTACAGCCAGGACTGGGCGCATGGGGTGTAGGTGACAAACTCCTCGGCCTTGAACCACAGGTCGACCTCCATCTTGGCGTTCTCCAGGGTGTCGCTGCCGTGGATGATGTTCCTGTGGAGACGGAGGTGATCGGTGCGGATCAATAACTGATCAATGATTTCAGGGTTTGTGGGGGGAGGGGAGGGGTTCTTTCAGACAGCTAATAGAAAATGTCTCATTTCAAAAATGCGTTAAAATTTTTCACATTTTGTTAAGACTTTAAAATATTATGAATTTAAGAGATCTCATTAACATTTTGTGAGTGTTTTAGTTTTCTAATGTCTTAACACACACGCGCACACACACACGCGCGCGCACACACACACACACACACACACACACACACACAGCAGCTGGACAATGCAGTGGTAACACTACTTGCTTTTGGACCTTCAGGTCGGGGGTTTGACTCCCGACCATGGTGTGTGTGTCCAGTAAGGCTAAGTGAAATATGTTACAGTGATACTGATGATGCTACGGCCAGGGGGAGCCGGGATGGAGGACTGGGAGGAGACACTTTTATCCCACTGAGATCCTAATCTTTACTACACTGAGTTATTACTGGCTGAAAAACAACAGTGTTGTGAGTTGTGTGGGTCCGTCTGCTCTGCGTGATGTTGTGTTATAAAACAGAGGCAGTCATGTCGTGGTCGCTTGCTCACCTGCCGATGTTGATGCACAGATCACCACGGATGCTGCCGGGCTTGGAGTCAGCGGGGTTGGTCTCACCCAGCATCATCCTGGCCAGCTTCACAATGTTCTGACCCTCCCACACCTGGAATGCACAAACACAGACTTACAAACAGCTGAACTGAATTTTGATGTTTACGTTGAAAGGTGAACAGTTTTAGTTCTTTTCTACTTTAGTGATACAGGAAGAACAAACCAGTGTAATCCATAGACTGTATCTAAAAGATGGACGAGACCACTGTGATGTCACCAGTTTCAGTTTTCTGTCACCATCACGTCAAATTAAATATTCTAAATTGTCAGGAACTGCCTCCTCGGTGGACTTGCTGCTCTATAGGGGGCGCTCTTGAACTCACCCAGAATAGAAGTAAAATGTAAACACTGTCTTCTAGTTTTGGACAAAAAGTCTCAAGACCACTGACAAAGTTGTATTTTAAACATAGGTTAATGAAAAATATGTCAATAAAGAGAGAATGATTATTAAAGTAGATTTTATTGAAAATAAATACATATGAAAACCAAATAAGATTTTGAAATCTATAATGATCTGTTTGAGGGAGGGTGGCGCCCCCTAGTGGCGCCCCTGCTGATAGCGCCTTCTTGGCGATTGCACCCAAAGTGTAGATCCATTAGATCCATTAACCTCACAGCAGCCATATTAATGGTCAGATCACATCATTAAAAGGCTCCAGCTGCACAAACAAGGTCCAGAGGTTCAGTTGAGGTGAAGCTAGCAGACAGCTAGCAGCTACAGCCTAAAACCTAAGTCGCCATCATCCACCTGTCACTCAGAAAGGCCACGCCCCTAATAATGCAAAATTTAAGCCTTAATACAATTTAAACAGGTGAGTTATAAAAAACAACAGCTGTTTGTGTATCAGGATGTAAACGTGTTTATTTCTGCTGTAAACGTTTAAAATGGGACTGACTCCCTGCTGCAGCCTCTAGTGGATGTCAGAGGAACTGCAGTTTTAGGTGCCTCATATTTCCTCGCAAACTCAAACTGTTTGCAGTTTTGTTTTTATCCCCTTTTGGTTGCAAACGTGTGCGAGGTCAGGCTAAATAAAGCTTGGATGATTAAAGTCTCCTATGTTTGTCCGGTGGAGGTCGGAGCACGATGCCTTGAACACGAGAGGGTGTGAATAGATGGAGAGACGAGTGAGGCAATGGAAAGAGATAAAGCGAGAAAGATATGTGTGTGATGGCGGCGCTAGAGGCGAGCTGAGTGTGTTTGTATGTGTGTTACCATGGCGAGGACGGGTCCAGAGGACATGTATTTGCAGAGTCCAGCGTAGAAAGGCATGTCCTTCAGGTCCAGGTAGTGTTTCTTCATGTGGTCCTCAGAGGCCTGAAGACACCAAATACAGGAAGTTACACATTCATCGGCGAGTCAGTCACTGGGTGGCCACGGCCCAACGACGGGACCAGTATTAAAAATGAACTTTGTGTTTTATTCAGTCAGGCCTGAAAGCAGCAACACTGAGACCATAAACTCATCAGCTGAGCATGAGGCTTCTATCCAATCCGAGCTCTTTATGAGCACAAGTGGTGAAACAAGCCCCAGTTTTTTTAAACCTGAGGTTACATCCATGTTTTATCCACACTTGGACTGCCAAGAGGAGGGGGCTGGAGGGGGAGGGGGGTATCAGGTGTTTTATTGCATGTTCATCATGAATCCACCGAGACGACTGGCTTCACTTCAACAACGCCAAGCACTCAGCCCCTGTCATCGCCTCTAATCGAACACCTCCTGTCACACCATGTTGCTTGGCTCGCTCCAGCCTTTTACATCGTCTCTAATATTTACACCGTACCGGCTCGAACACTTGGACTCTGCAGATCATCAGAGATCCGTGAGCGTGGCTTCATATGAGCAAAATTCTGAAATTACAGAATTTTCATGTAGGATACAGGAAAACAACTCAAGGTAGTGACCCTCGTCTTATTTCCTGTCATGTATTTCCTGTTCCTGTGTGGACTTTCATACTAAACAAACTGAAGTCTCGAATAATGAGCTCGCTTTGCACAAACAGGCTGCTCTAAACACTCACTTTATGCTGTTTTTTCTAATCTGGGATCTGTATGATGTCATAGAGGGAGCATAGAAGCCCCACCCACCTGCTGCTCAAATCCAGTTTTGCTAATCAAGAAAGCTGCCTTAAAGGGGGAGGAGCTTTCAGACATAGATGATGAGCGGCTGCAACGAGGCTTGGTGTGAGGTAAAGAAGGATTATTATGAATGGAACTCTGTTCTGATGAAGCTGGTTCAAAGCCTCAGTTTAAAGCTGACAGCTGCACTTTTATGAACAAATGAACTGCAGCAGAGAAGAAACGCCCCCTGCTGGTGGTCAGTATGTGCTGATCAGTTGTTTGTATGTGAGTTGTGGCGCCTGGCGTCGTTTTTACCTGCACGAATTTGGCGGCGACCAGCCTGAAGCCTCTATGCTCAAAGCGCTTGATGATCTCGCCACACAGTCCTCTCTGGACGCCATCGGGCTTCACGGCAATGAAGGTACGCTCCATGTCTGCTTAGGAGGCTGCACAGGAAACAGGAAGTGATCAGTCAGCCCACAGGAAACGAGATGAGTTCTTTGATGAGCGTTTGTTTGACAGCACACAGTGTGTCCTCAAACTAAACCATACAGAAATATTTTATATATTTTATAAATAAGAAATGTTTTATAATATATTTTTTAAAATTTTCGATCAAATGTAAAATTTGATCGATAGTTTCCTAAACATGTTTAGATTCCTGCAGAGGAGGAGGAGCCTGCAGGGCCGAAGGCTTAAGTGTTTTTGGATGAAAAAGAAGCTGGAGATGTGTGAAGGAGACACCGCTGAGCTGAACACGAAGCACGGCCAGAAGGAGGGAAACGACCCATCTACCCCGAAAACCACATTTGTCTCATCTTTGTCTCTGTGAGTGTCTCCTCCTCCTCCTCTTCCTCCCTCTCAGGTGTGTCTGCTTTATCCTGACACATCTCATCACATCGTCTCCTTCAGTCACAGCTCAGTGAGAGCTGCCGATATTAAATTTCCCCCTGATGTGAAACCAGAGCTGCCTCTGAGCTTCCTGGACCACATTTTCTTCTTCTCCCGGCGTAGCAACCGCCGCTCGAATCTGAGCCTGCTCATAACTCTGGACAAAGCCTCGGCGTGCCGGAGGCCCCGCTGCTAATTTTACTGCCCGCCGGAATCTGCTGGCGTGACGCCGACAGCAGCTGAGAGCAGGTGGGACGGCCTGCTGTTAGAGAACAGCTGCTCTCAGCATTTTTATACCTCCAGAAAATGTTCTCATTGTGCATATATGCATATTTAAAAATAGTCCTTGTCTGCACAAACTTGGCCACGATAATCTGAGATTTCAGTGAACTAAGTGAGACCCTGATATCTGACAGCTCTGAGGCTAAAATTTCAGCTTTAAAGATGTCATGATTGTAATGTGCTCTGAGGTTTTAAAAGTTCAGCCTCCATATGCAGAAATTATTTTATTTGCTGAAAATTTACAAAAACCTCCAACAGGCCCGTCAAACTAAAAACAAGAATTCTGATGAAAAAACGTGTTTTTGGTTTGTGAAACACTGATTTCGCAGCTCGTTCGTGCACAAGGAAACAGCTGTAGAGACGGTCAGAGAAAAAACATTTGCTGCTCCTACATCACCAATTTAACGCTTCATTTTTTACCAGATTTAAACTGCAGATTTCTGCTGCAGACTTGCGACATAATAAACATTTTTAAAACATTCATTATTCCTTTGACATGTTTTCCCTAAACTGAGTTCATTAAACTGAACATTTTTAAGACAAGTTCAAACTTTACTGTTAGAAATTCACTAGTTTCTAACAGCTGACCATAAATCTGTCTGATGTGGTCTCTCTGCCTGTGGGAATAATATGAGGCTGAGGAGAGCATTATGTTTAAAGTCAAAGACACTCTGTAAGTTCTGTCCCCGGTGGGCATGTCTGGAAAGTTCCAGTTAAAAAAAAATCAAGTTATAGTAGCATTGATTTGATTCCATTACTTTTTGGTTTTTAATTGCACCTTCATATCACATTAGCAGAGCTGTGACACCAAGAGTGCAGCGGGCTGCAAAGTTACAAAGTTTTGCAAGACTGAAGTCATTTCAAAAAGAAGCCAACAAAACGAGAATCCCACACACGATGTCACTAAATAATTTTATCATATTTAGTCTGTGAAGGCGCAGATATCATATAAAAGTGGATTATTTTTTATCAGCTGTAAAGTTTCTGTGCGGATCAGATTTTAACTGGAAGCTTAAATTTTATATTTTGACTGATTTTATACCAAAACTCAAATGTATGAGTTTGAAAATGTTTTGTAAAACATCTTTTTAATATTAGGAGAAAGTTGCTCATGAAGTAAAAATGTGATCTGCTGCATACGTGTGCGTCTGTGTTTGATAGCTACCTTGGTTCTGGGATGGGAGAAGAACTTGTGGAGACGATCTGCTGGCGGCGCGGATGTGATCACCAAGGCCACAACACCACAGAGCGGCTCTATTTAAAGGCTTCTCCGTGGG
Organism: Aulonocara sp. 'chitande type north' Nkhata Bay; assembly: GCF_057382095.1. Lineage (NCBI taxonomy): Eukaryota > Metazoa > Chordata > Actinopteri > Cichliformes > Cichlidae > Aulonocara > Aulonocara sp. 'chitande type north' Nkhata Bay. The sequence continues at coordinate 37,413,927 of NC_141347.1, forward strand.
GGAGGGGCTCCAGAAATATATATATGTGTGTGTGTGTGCGTGTGTGTGTGTGTGTGCGTGTGTGTGTGTGTGTGTGTGTGTGTGCGTGCGTGTGTGTGCGTGCGTGTGTGTGCGTGTGTGTGTGTGTGTGTGTCTGTGCGTGTGTGTGTGTGTGTGTGTGTGTGTGTGTGTGTGTGTGTGTGTGCACAGTGGGTCTAAATCTGTGTCAGTTGTTGACAGATATTTATGTGTGTATGTGTTTCTGTTTACCTGTCTTTGTGGGGACCTGTGTCTTTTCCACAACCATCCAAAATGTCCTCAAACAGCAAACATTCTTCTAAAACTGCAAACTTTAATAAAAACTCTCCACTTTAAAAGACCTCCTTTATTCACTTTTTGGGGGGTTAAAAATATCTTATTGTGTGCAACTACAAAATGTCTTCATGCACATTTAACAGTTTTATCTCTAAAATCATCAAACAGTGATTGTAGATCATCAAGCAGAGGCTCAGTTACAAAAGCAGAGAGAAAGATGTTGACATAAATACATAAACATAAATATGTTATGTTCAGGTTAGCAGTGCTGACTGTGGAGCTGATTCAAGCAGCAGCAGTTTAATGGCTAAAAGCCATTTCACCATGTTTGGCTTGAACTCTGCGCACCACAAGCTGACCCGACCCTGCGGATCTGAGACACCTACCCAGCTCAGCAGTCATACCCCTGATATATTTTGGGCCCATACCATCGAGAGACTTAGAGACAAAAAGTGGGGCATTGCATTTTTCTCTATATTTAGCAGGACGTGAGTGGAAGGAGCTGAGAATCAGAGTAATGTGCTCTCTCTTCTTGGTGTGTGTCAGGGTTAAAGCAGCTGCAGCATTTTAAATTCATTTATACTTGTTTTATATAACGAGCACATCACAGACTGGAACCAGCTCCCAGTCTGGATTCAGCAGACAGACATCTGCTTCTAAGATCAGCCTTTCCTTTTTGCTGAAGCCCACAGTTAGGGCTGAATCCTCCCTGAGTTACACCGCAGTAGGCTGCTGGGGCATTCCCATGATGCACTGAGCTCTTTTTTTCCCACTTCCCAGGTGCTTGAACGCCAGCGCTGCACGTCATTAACCGCCATCTTTGCTGAAATCCCCGCTGTGATATCTGTTATCTAGGGTTTGTTGTTTCTGCCTGTGTTGAACCTTCTGATCTCTGAGCTCCTTGAACACTTTTCTGTCTCTGTCTTGTCTGATTTCAATTTTTCAGTTTTATTTATACAGCTCCAAATCAGAACAACAGTTGGCTCAAGGCGCTTGATATTGCAGTAGATCGTACAAGTCAAGTCTTATTGAATAAACCGTGCTGTTCATTCACTGCTGGAGCCTCTGCTGGTCATTAAAGGAACTGCAGCCCTGGATGCTGACTGTTAGAAATCTGTGAACTCGTAATAATACCGTTTCCTTTTATCCTTTCCTCGACGCTGTTTTCCGTTGCTGCTCTGTAAGTTGAAGAGGTGCAATTCTTACATAAGGGAGGGCGATTGTTATATAACAACTGAAATCGCACTCGCTTCTGTACGAGTCTTTAATCCAAAGCTCCAACCTTCACCCTTCCCCCAATTTGACCCTAAATATAAACCTTATCCTAATCAGGGATGGAAATCACCCTCCTCCCAAGGGGCACGCGGTCGGGTCAACAGTCCTGAGGAGGGGACAAAGGGATCCTATCAGCTGAAATGAAAACACACACCCCCTGATCACGCACACACTCCACCTGCTAATGCTCTTATACTGTGATGCACTTGGAGCTGCAGAGCCACAGCTGTGAGACCTCTTCTTTGCTTTCACTGACCCACAGAGTCCCTCTATCCCCACAGGACTGCTGTCTGTCTTAACTTCAGGTTCAAATCTTCCCCAGAGGGCAGGCTGACCTGAGAGTTAAAAACGCTCCAGATTCCTTCAGCTGCAGTAAAATGATCAGTGTGGCTGTTCAACCAGCTGTTACCTGCTCAATGTCAGGTGATCGTTGCTAATCAGAAAACCAGGACACAGTATTCATATGCATGCGGTGCAACTTAAAAAACAAAGAAGCAGCAAAAAAACACTGAATATCAGAATCAGAATCAGAATCAGAATACTTTATTGATCCCTGGGGGAAATTATTTTTTGTTACAGTGCTCCATTTTAAACCAACATTAAGACAAGACAGACAATACACTAACTAAGAATAGTACAATATATACATATATATACATACATACATAAGTCACTTATAAATAAATATTTGGAAAAGAAACATGTGTAGCTGTAGCAGCAAACAGTGTGTTAAGTGGATGCGTTGTACAGGGAGATGGCCACAGGCAGGAATGATTTCCTGTGTCGTTCAGTGGTGCATCATGGGTAATCTCAGTCTCTCACTGAACGAGCTCCTGTGACTGACCAACATGTCATGGAGTGGGTGGGAGGTGTTATCCAACATTGTCTTTATCTTGGACAGCATCCGCCTCTCCGACACCACCTTGAGGGAGTCCAGCTCCATCCCCACAACATTGCTGGCCTTACGGATCAGTTTATTAAGTCTGTTGGCATCTGCGACCCTCAGCCTGCTCCCCCAGCATGCAACAGCATAGAGGATCGCACTGGCCACAACAGACTCATAGAAAATCCTCAGCATATACATATACTGAATATACTTCAGTAAGTAAGAAATAAGTAGAAATATGTATTTCAATAATAATTAATGTGGTATTACTACTGCAGACATTTGAGGTTATTCTACACTAATAAGTCATATTCTCTGAAATCCTGTGCTGGTGCTGGCTGCTCTGTGAGGCCAGAAACAGAAACTTACACCTCAATTTAATATTTATAAAAGAATAAAAAATCATCTGAATTAAAAGCCTTGTGCAGCATGGGTCTCGATCAATACCATGAAGGGATTCGACATATAAAAACAAAGGTGCTGTGTCGGCTGTGGTCATGCTAGTCTAAGCAGCTCGGAAAGAAAGTGACCGAGCTTTTTGAAGTTTTGAGCAGACCTCTCATCAGAGGTGAAACCATAGTGAAGACGTCCAATCACTTCTTTCCAAGCTCCTCCGACCGTGTGTGGGTGACAGGATGGAGCTGGCCTATCATGCTGGTTTCCATCCAGACCAGGATCATCTACAAGGCTCAGGTTTCCCAGCAGCTCAGAGACAGTAACAGTAACAATCCACTCTATCCACTCTGCCATAGCTCGGCTACAGACTCAGCACCCGAGTGCCTTTATTGTGATCTCGGGTGACTTCAACCATGTATCACTGGACAATACACTACCAACATTCAAACAATATGTGGACTGTCCCACCAGGGGAGAGAAAACTTTAGACTTACTGTATGCTAACGTCAAGGATGCATACAGCTCCTCCTCCCTCCCCCCACTTGGTAGGTCAGATCATAACCTGATTCACCTCACCCCCCGCTATGTGCCAATTGTGAGGAGGGAACCTGTGACCACCAGGACTGTTAGGAGGTGGTCAGAGGAGGCAATAGCGGAACTACAGGGCTGTTTCGAGGTGACCGACTGGGAAACACTCTGTGAGCCTCACGCCGAGGACATCAATGGGCTTACTGAGTGTATCACAGACTACATAACTTTCTGCACCGACTCCATTGTTCCAGCTCAGACTGTTCATTGTTACCCAAATAACAAGCCGTGGGTGACTAAGGACATCAAAGCCCTCCTCAACAACAAGAAGAGGGCTTTCAGAGGGGGCAACAAAGAGGAGGTGAGGAAGGTCCAGGTGTTACTAAAGGACAAGATCAGAGAGGCTAAGGACAATTACAGGAGGAAGCTGGAGTGGAAACTCCAGCAGAACAGCATGAGAGAGGTGTGGAGGGGCATGAAGACCATCACTGGATTCAGGCCAACCAACAGCAGGGGAGCTGAGGGAGGTGAGAATAGAGCCAATGAGTTGAATCTGTTTTTCAATAGATTCGACACCACAGTGTCTGCTCCCACCCCCACAACCTCACCTGCAGTCAGCCTGGAATCCAGAGCCACACCACTGTGCCAGCCTCTCTCTTCACATGTTGCCTCCTGTGAGATTCCTGACACCCCTCCCCCACCCATCACCTTCACTCAATACCAGGTTGAGATGCAAATGAGGAGACTTCACTCAGGCAAGTCTGCTGGACCAGACGGAGTGAGTCCCCTTGTCCTCAAGACCTGTGCCCCCCAGCTGTGTGGAGTCTTTCATAAACTGTTTATGCTGAGTCTGAGTCTGCAGAGGGTCCCGGTGATGTGGAAGACATCATGCCTCGTCCCTGTACCAAAGACGCCTCGTCCCAGTGGCCCCCAGGATTACAGGCCCGTGGCACTGACCTCCCACATCATGAAGACCCTGGAAAGGCTCATCCTGGACCAGCTGCGACCCATAGTAAGACCACATCTGGATCCCCTTCAGTTCGCTTATCAGCCTCGTCTCGGAACAGAGGACGCCATCATCTACCTGCTCAATCGTGTCTACACCCATCTGGACCAGCCGGCGAGCACTGTGAGGGTCATGTTTTTTGACTTTTCCAGTGCTTTCAACACCATCAGGCCGACCCTCCTGGGTGATAAGTTAGCAGCGATGCAGGTGGATGCTTCTCTGGTGTCCTGGATTGTTGATTACCTGACAGGAAGACCACAATATGTACGTCTCCCACAGTGTGTGTCTGACAAGGTGATTAGCAACACAGGGGCACCACAAGGGACTGTCCTCTCCCCCTTCCTCTTCACCCTCTACACCACAGACTTCAGCCACTGCACAGAGACCTGCCATCTTCAGAAGTTTTCTGATGACTCTGCGGTGGTTGGATGCATCAGCAGGGATGATGAGACAGAGTACCGGGCTGTGGTCGACTCCTTTGTCACGTGGTGTGAGCAGAATCATCTGCAGCTCAACGTGGCAAAGACCAAGGAACTGATCGTGGACTTCAGGAAGACCAGGAAACACTTGACCCCTGTTTCAATCCAGGGGGTCAGTGTTGACATTGTGGAGGACTATAAATACCTTGGAGTACACATTGACAATAAACTGGACTGGGCTAAAAACACCACAGCACTTTACAGGAAGGGCCAGAGTCGTCTCTATTTTTTGAGGCGACTGAGGTCCTTCAACATCTGCCAGAAAATGCTGAGGATTTTCTATGAGTCTGTGGTGGCCAGTGCGATCCTCTATGCTGTTGCATGCTGGGGGAGCAGGCTGAGGGTCGCAGATGCCAACAGACTTAATAAACTGATCCGTAAGGCCAGCAATGTTGTGGGGATGGAGCTGGACTCCCTCAAGGTGGTGTCGGAGAGGCGGATGCTGTCCAAGATAAAGACAATGTTGGATAACACCTCCCACCCACTCCATGACATGTTGGTCAGTCACAGGAGCTCGTTCAGTGAGAGACTGAGATTACCGAAAAGCACCACTGAACGACACAGGAAATCATTCCTGCCTGTGGCCATCTCCCTGTACAACGCATCCACTTAACACACTGTTTGCTGCTACAGCTACACATGTTTCTTTTCCAAATATTTATTTATAAGTGACTTATGTATGTATGTATGTATATATATGTATATATTGTACTATTCTTAGTTAGTGTATTGTCTGTCTTGTCTTAATGTTGGTTTAAAATGGAGCACTGTAACAAAAAATAATTTCCCCCAGGGATCAATAAAGTATTCTGATTCTGATTCTGATTCTGAAACTGCAGCCACAAGATGGCAGCAATGTACAGGATGCTGCAGGAAGAAGCTGATGACTTTGTACCATTTATTCCGAGAATTTTTTATTTTTTCACTGAAAGGCAGACAGTAAACATTAACGAGTGATCTGCGCTGTTTCAGTGAAGGTTAACTGTGAGGGCACTGGTTATGGCAGAATTTGTAATAATTATTTTGCACAGCTTTTACTCTGAACATCTGGACAGACACCATATTGTCTAAAAATTCACTCTCCCATCTAAATCATTGCATTCAGGTGTATCATTTACCTGCATGGTCACAGGTGTATAAACTCGAGCATCTAGCATGCAGACTGCTTCTCAGGAGCTCAGCTTGGTCCAGCGTGCTGCTGTCGTAGGCTCTGCAGAGCCAACAGATACAGACCTCTGAACGTCACATGGCCTTCAGATGAGCTCAACAAGTTTTGAGTTTCCATGGTGACCAGCTGTATCCAAGCCTTACATCATCAAGTGTTGATGCAGTGGTGTAGAACACGCCGCTGGACTCTAGAGCAGTGTCAGCGTGTTCGCCGGACTGACCAATCACGCTTCTCCATCTGGCGATGGACGAGCGAGTCTGGGTTTGGCGGTTGCCGGGACAACGGTACTTGTCTGACTGCGCTGTGTAAAGTTTGGTAGAGGGGGGGTTATGGTGTGTTCTTCAGGAGTCTTCGTGCTTCAGCAGACCGAGACACTGCGGACACCTTCGTGTTCCCAGTATGTGGGACCAGTGTGGGGATGGCTCCTTCCTGTTCCCACATGACTGCACACCAGTGCACAAAGAAAAGTCCACAAGGACACGGACGAGCCGGTTTGGTGCGGGAGGACCGGCCTGCACAGAGTCCTGACCTCAGCCTGATCCAACACCTTTGGGACCAATCAGAGCGGAGACTGTGAGCCAGGCCTTCTCCTCCAACATCAGTGTGACCTCACACATGTGCTTCTGGAAGGATGATCAACACTCCCCATAAACACTCCTGAACCTGAGGAAATCCTTCCAGGAGACGTCCAGCTGCACACGGTGGGCCGACATCACATTCCACCCTGTGGATGTTCAGTGTCCTGATACAAAAACAAACAGAATACTGTCCCTCACACGATAACACGTCTGTCTCTATAATTTTATATTAGCTGCAATCATTAATCAGCTGAGCTGAGGCTCACAGAGACCCCACCGAGGACTAATGACTAATACAAGAACACCAACAGGAAGTGACGAGGCTTTGTGTTGTTGTCCAGAGGTTTTATTTCAGTGTCTGTAGTGTGACAGCAGGTCTGCGGGAGGCGGGGCCTCTCGCTGGTTGGCTTTACTTTCAACCCTCCCCTCAGAGCTGCCTAATCAATAGCTCTCCAATCAGCAGAATTATCCACAGCCTCTCTACGCTCGTCTTCTCCCTGCTTTAACATTTGATGTGTAACAATTAAACATCTCGAGATAAAGTGCAGTAATACAAATAATCTGAGTGTTTTCATTTTATGGAACAAATATGACAAAAGGTTCAACCAAGAAGAGAGAGAGTGAGTTCGTATGTGTAATGTTGTAATTATAGGAAACAGTAACGAGAACAACCTGAACCGTAACATTAATAATTATGAGCTTAATTCAATGATATACAATTAAAAACATATTTTCACAACAGTGTGGAAGCTGTGGGTTGTAATTTTTTTAATGGTTCAGCTTTTTACTTGATATATTTTAAAAATTTGAAACTTGCTCTTGAACGACTCCTGTTCCATGATAATGTAATACAATGAATTTAAAAATTACAAATAAAACTGGAATTTCGCTGTGAAACGTCCGTCCAGTCTGACGCTTCTCTTTGTACAATTATACACAAATTATTTCAAGAACAGTCACAGTTTTGTAATACAGTCGTCCCTCGTTTATCGCAGGAGTTACGTTCTAAGTAGCCAACTTTTCACACTTTTCTCTTGTTTAAACACTCTGAAAGTTCAAACCTTTGTAGAAAAATAAGTCCAGCATTACAGAATGTTTTCAAAGCCTCTTTTCAGGTCCAGAAAACAGGAACAGAGCAGCTGCCACAGAATCAGCATTAATGAATCAATAGTACGGAAGTGGAGGAAGCAAGAACGAGTTGAGTAAAGTTTGACTTTTCTGACTGTTTTGTTTCGCTTAATGCGCCTTATAATCAGAAAAATACGGTAACTTCCACCGTCCTTTAGCCTGTCCAGAAGTCCAACTTTTTGTGCGATGGTTAGCGTCTTCGCTGCCTTCTGGGTGCTCGCGCAGGAGCCTTTGTGTTTGTTGGGGAGAAAACAAACATACAGTACAGCACCGCAGAGTCACACTGCTGGGACTGAAGATCTATGTAAATGTGACAAGCTGAACCCTGTACAGGAGACACGGCACGGAGGAGAGTGATTGGCAGTGGTCTACAGCCAATCAGGACACAGAAGGTGCTGTAAAAGAAGAAGAGAAACAAAGCAGCGACGGGTGAACTGCGTTACAGCGAGGGACCACTGTATTAGAACGTGACGTTTTAAATCATTACATTGCATAATTATTAGTTATAATAATTATAAAACTCACAAAAAATGAAAGCTAATTTTCAGCTTAAAATTACTTTGTGTAATAAAACTTTTTTAAAATGACTTTTTTCATGTAATGTGATAAAGTTCATTTATTTATCTCATGATATTGAACCCTGAGAAAATCTTAAACACTTTCAACCTATTCTCAGAAGTTCCACAAATTAATATTTATAATATTAATAATGTTTCTTATTATACAAACTTCATGTGACATTGACTTTTTAAAACGATCAGAGACAGTTATAACAGAAAAACTTCATTCTTGAAATCAAATTCTTTTTATTGTTGTTCTCTTATTTCTGGAAATCTAAAATAAAATCTAACGATTACATTTTTTCCTGTAAAACTGCAAATGTCATATTTTATTATTTTTATATTATTATTAAAGTGCTGTTTAACCATACATGAAAATCTTTGAGTGTTTTGTGTTACGATGCCATCCCTCCGAGCCCCGCCCCCATCAGACCTCTGCTCCACTGACATCGTCTGTCTGACGTCACAGAAATAAGGACTCGTTATCGATGTAAACAACCACTTATGTACAAAAAAAGAAGAAACAAAAAGAACCCAAAGCTTTAGATAGAAAACAACAGAACGGTCAAACTGAGGCGTTAACTGTACAATTCATAAAGTCAGAATCATTTCTTTCTGTCATCACTTTACACTTTATCTCACTTTTACAAATAGAAAACACCAAATTAAAGTTTCTCCTTGAGTTAGTGCTGCTCTCTCTCCGCTCATACATAAAATATAGTCTCCGTTAGTATTTTCCTATTTACACGGATGCAATATGTACACTTTAATTTTTTCAGTGTTTTTGTTCAGGCGACAGCGCAGACGGCCTCGACCCAAGAGGCCGCCCGCCTTCCAGAATCATGGATCCCAGCGAAGTGCAGGCAGAAACCGTGATTGGTCAGTGAAACAGGAAGGTTTGCCGCAGGAGGTTGTGAGATCGGAAATGTGCGAGATGAGGTTTGCTTAAATCAGGGTAGAGTCGAGACTCAGGACATCCGTTTCTGCCGGGGACGACGGTGGGATCCACAATAGAGCGCCTGACACCCAGGAAGTGGTCCTGAGAGAGCCACCGGCAGACTAGTGATGATCTAATAGTAATCTTCGCTGGGTTTCACACTTTGTACCCGCCAAAACCGCCGCTAACGTCGCCGCCTCGACAAGACCTTTAATATCAAATAAAGAGTTCTTCAACTCTGGAGGGAACAATGCAAATCACAGGGAGCTGCTCTGGACCTCCGATTTTTGGGAACATTTTATAGTTCAAACGTTGAACGTGTTGTTGTTGGGATTCGAGACAGAGAGAGCACACTTGCGAATTCTGAGTCATCATCCATTGAACTTCAAATTTCTTCAGTTTAAAACTCATTTTCTTGGAAGTTGAGACTCAAACGGCAGCGTTTAGGTTCTACTTGAATTTCTAATTTGAGTATTTGAATTTAAAACTTGTTTTCTGGGGAACTGAAACAAACCTGCGAACTTTGTGTGGCTCTGATTTCTGACGAGTGAGAACGACTGAATATAACGTTCAGGCTCAGATAGCTATCCCAGCACACCGCCTGTTCTCCTACAGTGACCAGTAGTTTCTGCAAATCTGCAAGCCACTTTGCAGGCCACCTCAACTCCTGTCGTTTATGCCTTTACTGAAGCCATGAAAAAGCACTGAAGCTTTAGTCAGACTTGCTTTCTTGGGTTTGCTGTTGGACATTTGGACTCCTTGTAAAATTTTTATCTCTCAAATAGTGAAATTCAGAGTTTGACTTAAACCTCAAATTAACTTTTTGCAGTCTTCAATCTGGATTTCTGTCTCATTTTTTGGGAAACACAAACGTGTTCCTGAAAATTCAAACTTGCATTCCTCGGAGCTCCATATCGGATAAAAGGTCTTGTTGAGCTGAAGACGTTTTGAAGCTCTCGTCCGGTCCAGAATCAAGTAACCTGCACGGTCAAGCTGGGACTAAAAGCCTCAATTTGACGAGTGAAAATGAGGCTTTACTCAGTGCTTAAACCACCAGGTTCTTCCCAAAAGCCCGGTTTAAGTGAAGGGGACTCACAGAGGTACGAGCAGCTCTGGGCTGTGCTGAGGACTCGTTTCTGGACGGGACCGGCCTCGCTTTCATAAACAGGATGTTATGGTACAGATGGAGAATGAAGAAGTCTCACTGACCACCAGAGCTGAGCACAAAGAACGTTTTCAAACCATTTACACGTTTTCAGCTGAGCCGCCCTGACGCAGCGAAGCTTCAGTCCAACAAAGAGATCGGGCTCATCAGACCGAGTCAAAGAAAAACGTGATGACGCAGCAGGAAAAGACTTCCAGCTCCCGAACGTCTTCCATCTCCAAAAACCTTCTGTTCAGACTGAAGGATGCTGTGAACTTGATGATTTTGTTACGTTCCCCTGAAAGGGTCCAGGCGATAAGGGAAAGTACCAAAAAGTGTCCGGATCAGAAAAAGGAGACAGAGGCAAAATGAGACACGCCTCAGATCACTGAGACTGTCCTCACAATCGAGGATTCGGCCGAGAGAAGCGAGCACGGACGTCTGGAAGTCTTTTCCTGGGAATCAGATTTTTTAAAAACTCGACGTGAACTGAAGAAAGAAGAAGGCGTCAGCCTTTTGTCCTTTTGTCTCGACGGTCGGCAAGGTGTGCTTCGGGCAGCGCGCCTACGGAGGCCCACAGAGGACACGTAGGACATTCACTCTGTGGGCAAAGAGCGGCGGGCGGTATACGATGGAGTAGCCGAACCAGCTGAGCGACGTCAGCTCTCCGGCACACCTGTCCAGGGTCTAACCTTCTGTACCACCATTAAAAGTCGAGCAGAAGGACTTCAGACTGACTTTCTTCTTCTTTGCCGTCAGGTGAGCGGCTCTTTGACGTCTGCGCTCAGGCCTGGCGG
>NC_141347.1:37430102-37435102 GCF_057382095.1 Aulonocara sp. 'chitande type north' Nkhata Bay
TGGGTGCCATCTCCAACAACGATGAGGCGGCCTACATGGATGAAGTGAAGAATCTGGCATCGTGGTGCCAGGACAACCACCTCCAGCTGAACGTCAGCAAGACCAAGGAGCTGGTGGTGGACTTCAGAAGGAGTCAGCACAGAGACTACAAGCCCATTATCATCAATGGAGCTCCAGTGGAGAGGGTGCAGTCCTTCAAGTATCTTGGTGTCCACATCTCCTCAGACCTGACATGGGCTGCCCACATTCAGGTCCAGACCAAAAAGGCTAGGCAGCGCCTGTATCACCTACGACAACTGAGGAAGTTCAGGGTCTCTCCAAAGATCCTCAGGATTTTCTATAGAGGCGCTGTGGAGAGCATCCTCACACAGAACATGACATCGTGGTTTGGGAACAGCTGTGCAACAAACTGTTCCAACTTCTGCAATCTGGTAGAAGGTTCCGCATCTTCCGGGCAAGGACAGAGAGACTCAAGAGGAGCTTCTATCCCCAAGCCATCCGTGCCCTAAACACACACACCCGCCCTCTCACATCATCTATAACTGACTGAGACAGGACTCTTCCAGACACTAAACCAAGGCACAATGTACATTTCAATTCCTTTAATTTTAAATATGCTTATATTGTCTATCCTGTAAAATAGTCAGATGTCTATTCCTATTAATGTACAGAATTCACCTGCTTGCTGCTACTACTGCACATTCACCCAGTGTATATACTATATATAAAAAAAAAAAAACACCCAGCACGCCCCTGCGGGCGGTTTATCCTTCAAGCTCGGGTCCTCTACCAGAGGCCTGGGAGCTTGAGGGTCCTGCGCAGTATCTTAGCTGTTCCCAGGACTGCGCTCTTCTGGACAGAGATCTCCGATGTTGTTCCCGGGATCTGCTGGAGCCACTCGCCTAGTTTGGGAGTCACCGCACCTAGTGCTCCGATTACCACGGGGACCACCGTTACCTTCACCCTCCACATCCTCTCCAGCTCTTCTCTGAGCCCTTGGTATTTCTCCAGCTTCTCGTGTTCCTTCTTCCTGATATTGCTGTCATTGGGAACCGCTACATCGATCACTACGGCCGTCTTCTTCTGTTTGTCTACCACCACTATGTCCGGTTGGTTAGCCACCACCATTTTGTCCGTCTGTATCTGGAAGTCCCACAGGATCTTAGCTCGGTCATTCTCCACCACCCTTGGGGGCATCTCCCATTTTGACCTCGGGACTTCTAGGTTATACTCAGCACAGATGTTCCTGTACACTATGCCGGCCACTTGGTTATGGCGTTCCATGTATGCCTTGCCTGCTAGCATCTTGCACCCTGCTGTTATGTGCTGGATTGTCTCTGGGGCATCTTTACACAGCCTGCACCTGGGGTCTTGCCTGGTGTGATAGACCCCAGCCTCTATGGATCTTGTGCTCAGAGCTTGTTCTTGTGCTGCCATGATTAGTGCCTCTGTGCTGTCTTTCAGTCCAGCTTTGTCCAGCCACTGGTAGGATTTCTGGATATCAGCCACCTCCTCTATCTGCCGGTGGTACATACCGTGCAGGGGCCTGTCCTTCCATGATGGTTCCTCGTCTCCCTCCTCTTTCTTGGGTTTCTGCTGCCTGAGGTATTCACTGAGCACTCGGTCAGTTGGGGCCATCTTCCCAATGTATTCTTGGATGTTCGTTGTCTCATCCTGGACTGTGGTGCTGACACTCACCAGTCCCCGGCCCCCTTCCTTCCGCTTAGCGTACAGCCTCAGGGTGCTGGACTTGGGGTGAAACCCTCCATGCATGGTAAGGAGCTTTCTTGTCTTTATGTCAGTGGCTTCTATCTCCTCCTTTGGCCAGCCTATTACCCCAGCAGGGTACCTGATCACGGGCAGGGCGTACGTGTTGATGGCCCGGATCTTGTTCTTACCATTCAGCTGACTCCTCAGGACTTGCCTGACCCTCTGCAGGTACTTGGTGGTTGCAGCTTTTCTAGCGGCCTCTTCATGGTTCCCATTTGCCTGCGGGATCCCCAGGTACTTGTAACTGTCCTCTATGTCTGCAATGTTGCCTTCTGGTAGTTCAATCCCCTCAGTTCTGACTACCTTCCCTCTCTTTGTTACCATCCGACTACACTTCTCCAGTCCGAACGACATTCCAATGTCATTGCTGTATAGCCTGGTAGTGTGGATCAGTGAATCGATGTCTCGTTCACTCTTGGCATACAGCTTGATGTCATCCATGTACAGGAGGTGGCTGACAACTGTATGTATATATATATATATATATATATATATATATATGTATATATATATATATATATATACATATATATATATATATATATATATATATATATATATATATATATACATATATACATATATATATATATATATATATATATACATATATACATATATATATATATATATATATATATATATATATATATATATATATATATATATATATATATATATATATTGTTCTTCCTCTACAGCCCCCCCCCCAATTTTTTTGCACATGTCGAGGAGCGTGTCAGGCTACATTTCACTGTGTGTTATACTTGTATAACTATGCATGTGACAAATAAAGAACCTTGAACCTTGAAAAAAAAAAGAAAAGTGTCAGGACTTCTTTATGTTTCCTTGAAAAAGTTTCATCCGAGAAGCTTCTTCAGTTCTAAGAGCAACAGGTGGAGAGTCCCCAAGAGGGTCATGGGCCCATTGTTGAACCTAATCACATGAGCCAAGGTGTGGAAAGAGGTGTGGGTCACAATCAGCCAAAGTTTCAGGTGAACCTGATGCTGCCCCACCCTATCATGTGACTTACTGAGGTGAAATCAGGCTGATTGTCAGGATGCAGGAGGACAACTACATCATGACCATAACCGCCATCATATCCTGTAGCCAAGTAATGTTGAACCAAGTCGGCTCAACCTTGTTCCCAGATGCGCACTGTGGTGAGTTCGCACGGCGCTTTGGTCACCTTGAAGCACAAAAAGAGAATTTGGAGCTGCTTCGCGCCTCGTTGACATGGAAACTGCACCCGTGCAGCTGCAGCGTGACGGGGCGCTCGGTTTGTTCGCCCCATTCCTGAAGCCGCAGCGCCGTCTACATGCGGCTCGAACCTGGTGCCTGTTTGGTAGCACATATCTGTGAGAAGCTGAACACAGGAGTCGTCTCACAGATGAACACCTGTGGTCCATCCTGACCATCTGCACGACGCACGAGCTCACACCAAACCAACGAACTTGTTGCCAAAGCAGAAGAAAACTCAGTGTTTTCATTTGTTGTTATTTTAACTTCTGCTGAAAAGGACACAAATTGTATTTAGTTGTTCTTTGCAGCACATTCATGTTTCTAACTTCTCTAATTTTGACTGGACCAAAATCTTAAAAAGTTTCAGTTTATTTATTCTGGAAAAATATTCGTCTGTTTTTACTCGTATTTATCTTCAAAAACATTTCATTTTAGTACGTTTAGTACGTCCCGCGACCCAAAGTGTCTGAATCACATCATTTAAACTCTGAGCTGGTTTTCAGGTGCGAGCGTGACGCCACTCACCATCTTCTCAAAGTTGACGAGTTCACCGTGAAACGTTTTGCAGCTCTCGTGAAGAAACGTCAAGTCTGGCAGGAAAAAACGAGACGTCAGCCGGCGATGAGTCGAGGACACAAACACACAGAATCAGTGATGCGCACAACGATCAAACGAACTGCAGTCAGTGAGACGTGTTTTTAAAGCAACATATTAACAAAGGAGAGAAAAACAAAACAAATAACATAAAACGGAAGATACAAAAATGAAAGAACAAACGACCAAAACAAAGAAACCGGGACAGCGATCGATCACGTGTTAATGTGCAGCGCTGTCATCACCACAGGGGGGCGCCGAGGGAAAAGTATCAGCTGTAATCCAAGATTCCTGATTTTAACTCTTCACTTCCATCTCTATGGTTCTGTTACCATGGAGACAGAGAGCTAAAGGCAGCACACACACAGGTTCAGACACTTCAAAGAGTCCTCTTCTTCGTTGGTTCTGAGAAAAACTGGAGCGAGGTTCCTCGCTCCAGTTTTTCTGTCTTTCATCTCGTTTAACTTTTTTACTTCTTAAAACACACACACACACACACACACACACACACACACACACACACACACACACACACAGTGAGAGGCATGCTGTGTGTGTGTGTGGCAGGTTAACAGCAGCACAGGGCTGATTAGCCAAAGGTGCTAATTAGCGAGGTGCAGCTAGCCGCTGTGGTCCACAGCTGGAGGCGTGCGAGTCTCAGAAGACCAATCAGAGCGATTTATGGACGATCGATGAGTGAACTGGTGGACCTGGGTGTGTTTACCTCGTGCTGCTGATTCCAGGAGAAAGCTGCAGCGGGTTTCATCAGCAGAGGGAAACAAACCAAACGTCCTGAACACTAAAGAAGAAAATCGTCTCCGGGGTTTCTGCACTTCCATTAAAAATGCTTTTTATCTCTCGGAGTCCGCGCTGAGTCTGAGAACTGGAATACTGGAAGACTTCCAGAAGGTTTGACTTCCTGATTTTCAGCTTTCCTCAGTTTCATAGATTCAGCTAAATCCTGCAGTCAAACCTGTAGTGATTCATCAGTAGTTACCTCAGCGTTACTGAAGCACCGCAGACGCCGCTGTCACGCCTGGTAATGTGCTGATGTCAGCGTGCAGGCTCACCTTTGAGCAGCAGAGGAGTGAAGGGGATCAGCGGAGGCCTCAGGCTGGTGATCAGGTCTCTGTAGGACTTGTGGTTCCTGGACGGGTCCTGTGGGACAGCGTGACGGTCAGAGCGTCATCGTTCTAACTCGGGTCAGAAAGCATTAGAGATAAAAACGTGTGACTCACCGCGATGCTTTCAAACTGCTGAAACTGCTTCCTGAACTTCCCCGGCAGACCCTGCACACGGAGAGGACAGCAGTGAGACACTGACGGACACATGGACACACATTTATCAGTGCTTCACACGGTCAGCGCGACGGGTGAAATACGGACAAACGGCAG
>NC_141347.1:37445102-37522602 GCF_057382095.1 Aulonocara sp. 'chitande type north' Nkhata Bay
TTATAAGAAATGGTTAAAATATAAATAGTTGATAAAAGGTTTAAAAATCATATGCTTGGGTACAAATGTATTTCATTTACAGTTAAGAGTCCAATAAATATAAGGGTTTCATGATTTAGAGTTCATTTTCTGTGCACAATAAATATGTTGGGGTGTAACCTAAATTTATTTACCCATCTAGTGTCAGTTATCTCAATATTGTATTGTCATTGGTTGTTGTGCTGACGAGCCAGTCAATGTCACTCTTGGGGCGGGACGAGTGGTAATGTTTGTGTGAATCTGTGGGAGCGGACACAGAAGCTAAGTCTGAAGAGAGAGATGTCGTAAGGCAAACGTGGTGTGGATTTTGCATCTAAGTGTATCGTTGAGGTCGACTACCCGTGGTCCTGATATTACTTATTTGTGATCTGCAAGAGGTAAATGAGACTGTGTGCCTTGACATTTGTACTGTAACTATTCGTTATAGTGATAAAATAGCGTGATATGTGATGCTAACTAGCGGCTTGCTAATTAGCGCAGCTTACCGCGTTATGTGCTGTGATGCCATGCTGTATGTTTAGCTCTGTGATTTTCAGTCAAAGCATGCTAATGCTAAATCGTTATGTGATAGCATTTGGTATTGTAGCTCAAGTGTTTAAATATGTTTAGAAGCCGAGGGACGCTCTGAAAGGAGAGAGAGGTTTCTGCCCGGATGGACCCTGCTGTTTTCTCACCCCTGGCTGTTTCCTCGCCCCTGACTGTTTTCTTGCCCCTGACTGTTTTCTTACCCCTGACTGTCTTCACTACTGGTGAACTAACTGCCCGTTTCTGATTGCCCCACTAACAAACTCATTGGACTTGTGAGTACTAACTGGAACTAAAGTGCACATATTTTGTTTATTGCTCAGTTTGAGTGAAGCGGCCATCAGTTTTAGGCCTCACCGCACCCGAACTTTGAATCAGGCCTGCAACAAGCACCGTGCTACAGGTGTAGTGTGGACAGGTTAAAGTGCGTGTGTGTGTGTGTGTGGGCCCACTGTTACAAATTTGGTTTAAATTGAGTAAGTGTGTAGTTAATCAAAGTTATTATCAAAGGTTGAAATTCATCCATTTTAAAGGTGTGAGCTGTTGTAACTGAAATAACAGTTGGCACCTAAGAAAGAGGTATTCTGTTTTGATAAATCTTTCATTGAAAATCCACGTAGTCACTTTTACAGTAATTTTGTTTGTTTATTTTAATTCAATTCATTTTATAAGAGTAACTGTTTATTTTATTCATTTCTTTTTGTCTAAATAAATACCCGGTGAGGGATTTAATTTGTGTAAAATACAGTTGTGGTGGTCCTTATTATAGCAAATTAGAGGGTATCAGGTATCATTATTAGTAGCACTACGAACCCAGGCCCAGTCTCATTGTACTATATACTCTAGCTTTACCATAGCTACGTGGGACCTGGGTTACACAAACAAAAACAACGATAAATGATAAAACATAAAGGGAAACACAGCGATGACAACCAGATCTGGAGAGGCGCATATGAAACTCTGCTGCAGAACTCTGATAATAATCATAATGTCATCACGCTCGCTTTGATTTAGTGAGCTGGAGGAAACACAGACGTGGATATTTTTATTATCTGTGACACTCATGTGTGTGTGAAACGGATACATATGAATAAATCTTTATGTCTGGTTTCTGAGCGAGCCGCTCTGAGGCTAACACGTCCTCGTGGCCTACATTTAGCTCGTCTCCAGTCTGCTGCACAGAGATTTCAGCACACACACACACACACACACACACACACAGAAAAGGAGGGTGTGAGTGTGGAGGTGAAGCAGCTGCTGCAGTTACAGCTGTAATTAAAGCTGCTGAAACAGCCAAAACCTGTGGTCACATCTCCAAAAATACACTGCTGTGTGTGTGACAAGCATGCTGCAGTGGGCGTGGCCTGTGGCGATCCGCCTCTCTGCAGGCGGTTGCCATAGCGACACCACGTTGTCGACAGTGGGAGGATGAAGAGGGAAATGTGAGAGAAGAAAAAAAACGAAACAGGATGAGAGCTTCATGCTTACTACTGATCACTGATCAATAATCCACCGATGATGGAGGTTTGACTGAAGTAATCAGCTGCAGTACTAACAGGAGTACTCCATGTAACACGTCAGCTCAAAATGATACATTCATGTTAAACACTGATCAATAATGTGATTATTGTGTTTGCAACATAATGTCCATTTTTAATTCATTAATTGATTTTTTAAAAATGTGAAATAAGCTTCCAGATGTTTCCAGAGACAAACATCGAGAATAAAACAAGAACTTATTTCAGTGATTCTCAGAGTATCTGAAACATATTTGCATTAAAACATTGATGAAAGTGGGCAAACAGGAAGCACACTGATGGGCAGCCAATCAGAGGAGAGTTTGGTGAAGAGGAGGAGCAAGAACAGCTTGTTTCGGACAGAAGAGGTGAAATTAACACAGAGCTGAACCGAGTTCAGTTTATTCAGTTCCAGTTTGTAACGCCCTGGCCCCGCCTCTATAACAGCTGTATGTCCCAGATTTAAAGGGGGGGGGGGGGTAGGTGGCGCTTATCTTTCATGTCAGCTGACACACACGTAAATGAGTTTTTACACAGTGCCGCACTGAAGCTGAAACCTGTACTCATTACTCTGATTATTCAACGGCGTGGAGCATGTGCAGCGCAGATCACGGGGTAGCAGAGCGATGGCGAGAACACAGAGAGTGTGAACGTGGGAGGAGAGCGAGAGAGAGCAGCCGAACCCAAACGCCCACAGGAGAGAGAGAGAGAGAGGACAGAAATCACAGCGTCGAGGATGAAACGGTGACGGCACGAAAGCGATACGTGTTCGACAAAATGACTGCAGGGGTGCAGCAATGACTGTGCACCATAATCCATCCAACCAACATCCATCCAACATCCAACCAACATCCATCTAACCAACAGCCATCCATCATCCATCCATTCATTCATCCATCCATCATCTATCCAACCAACATACATCCATCCATCTAACCAACATCCACCCAACCAACATCCATCCAACCATCATCCACCCAACCAACATCCATCCAACCAACAGCCATCCATCATCCATCCAACCAATATCCATCCAACATCCATCCATCCATCATCCAACCGACCAACATCCATCCATCATCTATCCAACCAACCAACCAATATCCATCCATCATCCAACCATCCATCCATCCATCATCCAACTGACCAACATCCATCCATCATCTATCCAATCAACCAACCAATATCCATCCATCATCCATCCAACCATCATCCATCCATCATCCATCCATCCATCCATCATCCAACCGACCAACATCCATCCATCATCTATCCAACCAACCAATATCCATCCAATCATCATCCAACCATCATCCAACCAACATCCATCTAACCAACAGCCATCCATCATCCATCCATCATCTATCCAACCAACATCCATCCATTCATCTAACCAACATCCACCCAACCAACATCCATCCAACCATCATCCACCCAACCAACATCCATCCAACCAACATCCATCCATCATTCATCCATCCATAATCCATCCATTCATCCATCCATAATCCATCCAACCAACAACTATCCAACCAGCATCCATCCAACCAACAGCCATCCATCATCCATCCAACCAACATCCATCCAACCAACATCCATCCATCATCCATCCATAATCCATCCATCCATAATCCATCCATCCAACCAACAACCATCATCCACCCAACCAACATCCATCCAACCATCATCCACCCAACCAACATCCATCCAACCAACATCCATCCAACCAGCATCCATCCAACCAACAGCCATCCATCATCCATCCAACCAGCATCCAACCAACATCCATCCAACCAACAGCCATCCATCATCCATCCATCATCTATCCAACCAACATCCATCCATTCATCTAACCAACATCCATCCAACCATCATCCACCCAACCAACATCCAACCAACATCCATCCATTCATCCATCCATAATCCATCCATTCATCCATCCATAATCCATCCAACCAACAACTATCCAACCAGCATCCATCCAACCAACATCCATCCATCATCCATCCATTCATCCATCCATAATCCATCCATTCATCCATCCATAATCCATCCAACCAACAACTATCCAACCAGCATCCATCCAACCAACAGCCATCCATCATCCATCCAACCAACATCCATCCATCATCCATCCATTCATCCATCCATAATCCATCCATTCATCCATCCATAATCCATCCAACCAACAACCATCATCCACCCAACCAACATCCATCCAACCATCATCCACCCAACCAACATCCATCCAACCATCATCCACCCAACCAACATCCATCCAACCAGCATCCAACCAACATCCATCCAACCAACATCCATCCAACCAACATCCATCCATTCATCCATCCATAATCCATCCAACCAACAACTATCATCCAGCCAACCATCCGTCCATCATCCACCTTCTGCCAATTATCCAACTGCTCTGAGGTTTCTGTCCTCACCTCCTCACACATGTGGAGCAGACGGTGAGAAGCACTTCCTGTTCCTCTGAATCCAGACTGAACTCTGGGACACAGACGGCTCATCTGTGTTGCAGAGTTTTTCTCAGTTTGCATTTCAGATCAAAACCTTTTCAAACATCCAGACCTCCAACTGTGCGAGCAAACTCCATGATGGAGAACAGGCGAGCACGGTGAGCACAGCATCGCTGATGGCGAGCACAAAACACACACTGCAGCATCATGTTCAGCATCATGCCGTCATGTGGGTTGGTCATTTACACTCCATATGCATACATACAGATGTTTACTGCAGCTGTTTCTGTGCTCCGTTTTATTTTATATGCTTCAGCTTTGGGTCAGAGGTCAGGGGTCCATCCTGTCTGCCTCGCTCTCACTGAGATGAAATTGTGTTTTTTGTGCAGAGAAGTTTGAAGCCTCTAATTTCAGTCTCTTTGTGTTTCTCCCTCCCACCGCCTGGCTCTCACTCTTCCTCTCTCTGCCTCCCACTCCTCTTCTCCAAATGTCTTACTGAGAGCTGGTTGCTATGTGAACAGGTGCTAAAGAGCCTCTTATGTTATCTGCACACACACAAACACGCACACACACTCCTAAAACGAGGAAACCTGCAACTCTGAGGGGTCGAGGAAGACGAGGAGGAGGAAGGTAAAAGCTTCTTTTGCGTTTGTAGAGGAGAAACCAAACTCCTCCCACTCAGAGCTTTTCTTCTGTTTGTGTTTGTATGACTGACTGGCTGCTGCATAATTATTCTTATTACAGACTCTTAGATAACCCAGCAGCTGTGCTCAGCTCCACCAACACGCCACATGATTGTTTCAGGAGGTCATGTGACGCTGCGGGGTTTTCCTTTCTGTCAGATAAACCTTTCGGTTTCTGTGCAGGTGAAAGAGCCAAAACACACCTGAGCCTCCTCTGTGCCCATCAGCTCTCCTCCTGCTGCTCATCAAACCACCAGGCCCATATGGAGTCACACCACTGATCCCAGTACAACAAAGCTAATACGTGATGTCAGTCGACGTCTGCCAACACGGATTCTTCAGTCATCTGCAGGCAGAGCCTTCAGACGCACAGCTGAGCGTCTCTGCCTCTGAGCACCGGATTCTAATCAAACCATCAAATATGTTTGTTTCAGGCTTTACTGAGCAGGTTTGTGTACAACAGCCCGTCCCTGTCCACGGGCTCATTCCTGACAAAACAGAAGACAACGACACGGAGCCTGAGAACATCCGAAGCATGTAAATATGTTCTGGCTGTAGCCCAGAATAAAACTACGAGGCTTTAAAGTTTCTGTTTTGGGCTCAGCTGCCAATAAAACCGCTGAAAAGTCCACCACACACACACAGATACACACACACACACACACACACACAGTGACCAAACTTTGTATTTGTGGGGACGCTGTAGGAAGCATGTGTCCACAGGAGCGTGACGCTAACCTGAGCCTCAGACGGGCCGACAGCAACAAGTCAGGACGGCAGCCGAGGTCCTCGCTTTGCACAAAGTCCTCACAAAGAGACAAAGAGAGGCGTGAACGCACAAAATGCAACGAAAATGAAGCTCGCTCGAAATTGGTGTTTACATTCTTCGTCTGAGAGTAACACGCCTGAATACCTGCCCCAACAGGCGTGTGTGTGAGTGTGTGTGTGTCTGTGTGTGTGTGTGTGTGTGTGTCTGTGTGTGTGTGTGTGTCTGTGTGTGTCTGTGTGTGTGTGTGTGTGTGTGTGTCTCTCTGTGTGTGTGTGTGTGTGTGTGTCTCTCTGTGTGTGTGTGTGTGTGTGTCTCTCTGTGTGTGTGTGTGTGTGTGTGTGTGTGTGTGTGTGTGTGTGTGTTCCTCTTTCGTGAAACTTGTCATCTTTCTGTGTTACCTGTGAGCCAGATGTTTACACACACCCACACTATGATAATATTATGGGGTAGCAGACGCATGTCTCCATAGCGACCGCTGGCTCATGCTTTCCCACAGCTTTATTTAAAAACGGTGAAGCTGACGAGTTTTCTGCTTTTATGTTTCAAGTGCGATGATGCGGCACCCTCAGGGGGCGGAGTCTCACCTGTAAACAACGCAGCAGCAGCTTATAGCTCTTTGTGATCTCCGATCACTCCCTGCTGATGCTTTATATATGAAAAGCTTAGCTTCCTGTCTGACAGACGCCAAGTGGTCAGACTGGGCAGCATCACCTCATCCCCCATCACACTGAACACTGGTGCTCCACAGGGGTGTGTACTGAGCCCTCTCCTGTACTCACTCTACACCTACGACTGCACAGCCACTAACAGCTCCAACATCATTGTGAAGTTTGCGGACGACACTACAGTGGTGGGTCTTATCACCAACGGTGATGAGACGGCTTACAGGGAGGAGGTCAGCGCCCTGACCCACTGGTGTCAAGACAACCATCTCACCCTCAACGTCGCAAAGACAAAGGAGTTGATAGTGGACTTCCAGAGGTGCAGAGAAGTACACACCCCCATCACCATCAACGGCGCTGCTGTGGAGAGAGTGAGCAGCTTCCGGTTCCTTGGTGTACATCTGGCTGAGGATCTTACGTGGTCAGTACACACAAACAAAACAGTGAAGAAGGCGCAGCAGCGCCTCTTCTTTCTCAGGAGACTGAAAAGATTCGGCATGAGCCCCCGCATCCTCAGGACCTTCTATCACTGTGCCATTGAGAGCATCCTCACTGGATGCATCACCACCTGGTATGGCAACAGCACCGCCTACAACTGCAAAGCTCTCCAGCGAGTAGTGCGGTGCTCTGAACGGATAATTGGAGGTGAGCTTCCCTCCCTCCAAGACATCTACAGGAAGCGCTGCCTGAGGAAAGCGGGGAGGATCATCAAGGACTCCAGTCACCCCAGCCATAAACTGTTCAGACTGCTTCCATCAGGAAGGAGGTTCTGCAGCATCCGGTCTCGTACCAGCAGACTGAGAGACAGCTTCTTCCACCAGGCCATCAGACTGCTGAACACGTCATAGACACCTCAGCTTCACTACTGGAACTTCAACATTATGCACTCCACACTGTACAGTAACGCCACTGTTTTGCACATGTCTCAACTCTGTATATTTTATTTTATTTATTTTATATATTCTATTCATTGTTTACTCTATTTAACTTGTAAAATATGTGTACACACACACACACACACACACACACACACACACACACACACACACACATAGAAAAATATTTAGTATACACATCCAGAAATGCATATACTATTATATATTGTACATATATTTATTAGTTTCAGATGTAGCCATTCTTGTATTTTGCTTGTTTACATTATTGTATTTTGCACAACTCTGTTGCTTGTGAAGCTCGCACACAAGAATTTCACTCACATGTGCTGTACCAATGTACCTGCACATGTGATGTGACAATAAAAAAAAAGTGATTTGATTTGAAAAAAAACAATGAGTGCTTAAAGCCCCAGGAGCCAATCACAGCACGTGATGTCATTAATGAGAGGCACGTACGCGGCAGGTACGCACAGGTAAGTGTTTTTTCATATCTTCCCAGCGACACACACGTTAGTCCGTCAGTCATCGCTGTGGGTGTGAAGAAAGGCTGAACCAGGATTATCTAGACCAGCGTCACAGCCCCAGTCTGCACACACACACATTCATGTTTACATCACTTCAGGGGACGCTGACCTGTGATCATTTTACGGGGGCCTGAGGCCACCAACAGTCTTCATAAAAATCACAGGCTCCAAATCCTGCGACTGTAAAGCCGAGGACAAAATAATCCAGACATGGAAACAGGAATTAAACGGCGAACGCAACAGGCAAAGCTGAAAGTATTCAACAACAGCGGAGACACGCAGCATGAACCAGGGCCAAAGCACAGAGGGAGTGCTGAGGGAACTACAACAGATAAACGGATTTAGAAACACCGCTCGGGGAACAAAGTTGTTCTGTACCTGCAGCAGGTGCCGGGCTCGATCTGTCGCTCGTACACAACAGGAAGTGACGTCACTGTTATTGCTCACCTCTATGCTTACACCGTCCCCCGCCTCGTGACCGGCACGCTGGCATCATGGTACTGCATACATCTTTTAAGTGTGCTTTATAAATAAAGTTTATTATTTTATATACAGTCTGTGGTCCAACATAACTGACCTGAAGTCAGTTTGAGTTTTTCTGTCTGTTTGAAGCAGCCCTGTGGGGGACCACGCCCCCGTCAGCCTCTCTGACTGGTCACAGTCATTGGTCAGTGATCAGAGGTGCGAGCGCTTCATGGTTAAACTTTCTCACAGGGTCGCCCTCCAACGTTAAACACGAGCAGCGCCTCCATCCATCCCCATCAAACACACGAGTGTGCTGTGGGAGGAGACAGACAAGGATTATTATGAAGATCATGCAAAGCCACTCTGCTGCACTTCAGCAGTAAAGTCAGTCCGCTTTAGCAGAGCGTTCAAAAATCCCAGTGTTCATGAAGGAAACCCCAGCTTTCCCATAAACAGGTCACATGAGCAGAGTGAAGGAATCTGAAATCCAGATTTTTGTTTCTCAATCAACGGTTTTGGCAACACGTCAAAGTGTGTGACGTCTGAAACGTGCAGGTGTGCGTGTGTGTTACGAGCAGGTAAAACCAGAAAGGTGAGCACGCATCGCGGCGCAAAACACAAAGAACACCGTCTCAAACCAGCCGAACTTCCTGAGCGAGTGTGTGTGTGTGTGTGAGTGTGTCCGCGTGTGTCCATGTGTCTCTCTCTGTGTGTGTGTGTGTGCGTGTGCGTGTGTGTGTGTGTGTGTGAGTGTGCGAGCAGTGAAGGCTGGATGTGGGTCAGGCTGACGGGCTGAAGCTCTGCAGTGTTAAATATGAAGCAGTGATTTCCAGCTGCAGACTCGTCGCTCCGCTGCAGCTCTCCTGCCCGACACCCTCTGACCTCTGACCTCTGAGCTCAGCACAGGACTCAGTTAACGCCACAGACATTCTGAAGCTTCGCTTTAATAAGGATCCATAAACTGTTCACAGCCTGAGAAAAAACATCTTCATCTTTGCTTCTAATGATTTTGTCAGCGTTTTGTTAAATTACACTCAGACCTGCTGGGTTTGTAGTTTGTAAATGACTGCCTCTCCATATTTGTAGTCCTGCAGAGCGACCAGAAACACAGTGACAGGAGTTGAATCCTGCAGAGCTGCGACGCTCCTGAGGGCAAGCCCAGCTTTCATTCCTCATCTCAGAGAGAAACGCAGCCGCCTCGCGTCTCTGCTCCGACACAAACCCGCCGCATTAAACCTGCGTCCACAGACGGGCCGCTAATCTGCTGGGACAACAAACAGCTGCTAATCACAGACCTTTGGAGCGCTGCGTGCATCCATCACAGCAAATGCTGCTCCACTCAGCCGCTGGGTCTCACACACACACACACTGTGCCACACAGACCCACCTGCAGGGAACAAAACCCTGAATTAGATCCAGAATTTTCTGTAATTCTGCAAAAAATCTTTGAAATCTTCCACAAAGCAGACGTTGGTTCAGATTAAGGTGAGCGTGTGAACACACACAGCAGGGCACGTTGTTAAGAAGAAGAAGAAGAAGAATCTCGTCTCGGAAAGCGCTATATAAATGCAATCATTATTATTATTATTAATACGGTTTCACGTGGTGATGGACACAAACGCTCACAGCGCCTCAGAAGCGTGTCCTCGTCCCCGTCTGTCTCTCTCACGTGTTTTAAATCAGGCTGCAGAAAATTCGTTTGATCGTCGGGCGTCGGCGCCTGTTTGCTTCACGGACGCAGTTTCTCACAAACACCTGAAACTCTGACACGCAGCTTTAGTGTGTGTGCAATGTATTGTGGGCCATTGCTCCTCTGTCCCAAACGCGTTCAAAGACAGGAAGTGTTAAGCGTCCCGTCTGACACGACGACCCCGACCGCAGGAAGTGGCATCCTGCCTGCTCACACTCAGCGGTTCCCCCTCAGACACGCCCCTGCAGCAGGACAGCGAGGGACGCCAATCTGTGAGATTATTTCAGTTTGATCCTCTAACAGCTGATAACAGGAAGTGGAGCTTTTCACAATAAAGCATCACTGCCCAGACTCAGATTCAATCTGCTTTCAGCCTGAGACAGGTCGCATTTACCAAACTCGTCGCGTGCGGATGCAGAGCATTATTTTGCAGAGCCGTGTAACTGAAACTGAGCTGTGATTAAAACGTGTGAAGGTCTTCATGTCCTCAGCAGCTCTGATGTCTTCACTCGTGTGAACAAATGACTCGTTTGAGGAAAATGGAGCTCACAGCTCAAACTGTGAAGAGCTTATTACACTGCAAGAACTCAAAATCTTACCAAGTATATTTGTTTTATTTCTAGCTGAAATTATCTCATTACACTTAAAATAAGACTAAACCAGCTACAAAGCATTAGTAAGATAAAGGAACTTGTTTCAAGACAGTGAATCTTGAAACTAGAGAAAAACTAGAGAATTTTCACTTGTTTCATTGGCAGATTTTTTCACTTAATACAAGATATTTCGCCTTGAAACAAGTGAAAATTCTCTAGTTTTTCTCTAGTTTCTGCAGAGTAACGCCGGGCGCTTACATAACGCACGGAGCGAGCCGACCATCCGGATCCTCCGAGCAGCAGGAAGCTACAGACACGTCTGTTCTTTGGCCTTTATTATAGAAACAGAACATAATAAAGACGTCGCTCAGTGATCGCTTCAGTGTTGCTGAGCAGAAGCTGCACAGCATGAAACATCAAAGCTTTACTCATCAGGACACGTTCAGCTTTATTTTCTGTGTTTCGAAAATTACAAAATGACACGAAATAAAGTTTTTTACTCAATATTTGAATTCTGGTTGTTTTTATTTTAATGATTTTTCTGGATTTTTCTTAATTACAATTTTAAAACATTTGATGTCTTATTGCAGATTTTTAAATTGTTACAATGTTTAAGTGCATTTGATATTTTTATGAAATTTTTGAATCCTTTTTATTTTCTAATCTGTGAAAAAGCAGAAATGCAGCAGAAAACAGCACACACACACACACACACACAGACACACACACACACACACACACACACACACACACACACACACACACGAAGGCAAACATTCCTGCAGGAACACATACGCATGCCTGCACACCCACTTCAGCTGTAATAAGCAGGCTGCGTTTCTGAAAGAGGACGGCAGTGATTATGTAACCGCTGGAGCTGAACACACACACACACACACACACACACACACACACACACTCACACACTCACACACTCACACCCCGCGCTGAGGCTGCGGTCTGTGTGATATGAGCTGTAAAAATGAAAATCCTCCTGCAGGAAGCCGACTCGGCCTGATCTCCATCCTACAGCAGATTTTCTCTCTCAGAGTTTCTGCAGTCTCTCGCCGCTGCAGCGCTCTTTTCTCCGGAAGACCAGAGGCTTCGAAAGCGACACGTTTACATCACACACACACACACACACACACACACACACACACACACACACACACACACACACACACACACACACACACACACACAGTATAAAACAGGTCGTGGTACAAACAGAGGCCTGCACTGACGGAACTCTGGTGCCGTTCGTTTGGTCAGATGTGAACGTGGACGTCTGACCAATCAGCACACTGAGCGTGCTCACTGACGGCACGGTCGCAGTGGCCTGTGGGCGCGAGCGTGCCGTCCGCCTGCCGACCTGCTGCTCCACACTTCCATCACTCACAGAGACTTTCAGTACCTTAGAGATCCAGAACTGGACCTTCAGACTTCCTGGGGTCACACGTGAGCCGGGCTCGTGAATCTCACTTCTTACCTTTGCAGTGTCCGAAGCGTTTTCCCACCACGCTGTCCAGCACGGCGAGCGTCAGGTTTTCCGGGGTATCGGCATGAACAGGTGTCCCCCCTCCTCCTCCTCCTCCCCCATCCGTGATGAGGCTCGCCTCAGAGCTCTGCTCGTCACTGGACAGAGACGGGCTGCGGACGTCTCCTCCTCCAGAACCAGAACCGGACCCCGAACCAGAGCCGGAGCCATTAGCACTGCTGGGGGCCGTCACTACACCGGTCCCTGTGGCTGAGGGCCAGGAGGGCGGGTCCTCACTGTCAGGGCTGTGGGGGGGTCAAAGGTCAAACGTCAGAGTTTGTCTCTGCTGCAGATTTATTGAAGAGTGTGTGTGGTGGTTTCGTTCTGGGGTTGAATCTGAATGTCTTATTTAATCAGAGTCGTCACTGAGTCGATAAAGTTGACGAGAACTCTGAGGACGTCAGCTTTGCATGATTCAAAACAATCCTCATTCACCCTAAACCGGCCCTCAGTTCATCGCCGGCTGAAACAAGCCGTTTTAGCTCCTGTCTCTTTAAGACCCGCCTCTTTGAAAGCTCATTGTGTTCTGATTGGCTGGTATCTTGAGAAGGCGCTGTATTAACTATTACGTTTCCAGTAATGAGCTCAGTGTGTGAACAGTAATCACTGGGAGCTCAGACTGCTGGAAACACTCTATCAGTTTTATACACTGAACACCTGAATGATGTCATAGAAAGGATAGAAGCCCCACCCACCTAATCAGAAGAAGTTTACCTTGATGAGAAGGTAAAACAGCTTGCTTCACACAGAGGATGAAGTGAGGAGCTGCACTGAGGCTCAGATACAGAAGGATTATTATAAACTATGGATCATGCAAAGCCAGGAACAAGTCCAAGAGTAAAACACGGAGCTGACGAGGAGCAGGACAGATCGTCCATCACATCAACATCAGCGTGGCAGCATAGAGCCAGAGTCAGCTGTTACTGACGGCTAAACCAACGAATGTCAGTCTTTCACTCACTTCTCTCCTGATGTCAGTGATCTTTTTGCTGTTCCTGCTGTGAATCAGTCTGATGTAAACTAAAGTCTGAATCAAGGAATTTATGTTTTTCAGAAAAACTGAAACAACGAGCACAAAGAGTTTCACACAGAATTAATACTCAGACAGAGTCCTCTTCACACTGAGGTCAATTATGGAGTTCCACAGCTCTACACACCCAGCTCTATCTGTCCATGAAGCCAGATAACACACACCAATGAGTTAAACTGCAGGAATGTCTTAAAGACATAAAGACCTGGATGGCCGCTAACTTTCTGCTTCTTAATTCAGATCAAACTGAGGTTATTGTACTCGGCCCTGAAAATCTTAGAAATATGGTATCTAAGCAGATTCTTACTCTGGATGGCATTACCTTGGCCTCCAGTAACACTGTGAGGAACCTTGGAGTCATTTTTGACCAGGACATGTCCTTCAACGCACATATTAAACAAATATGTAAGACTGCGTTCTTCCATTTGTGCAACATCTCTAAAGTTAGAAATATCCTGTCTCAGAGTGACGCTGAAAAACTAGTTCATGCATTTATTACTTCCAGGCTGCACAACTGTAATTCATTATTATCAGGATCTCCTAAAAACTCCCTGAAAAGCCTTCAGCTGGTCCACAGCAGATGGCCCCGCCCCTCCTTGAGCCTGTTGGAGGTTTCTTCCTGTTAAAAGGGAGTTTTTCCTTCCCATTGTCGCCAGCTGCGGCTCACAGTATAAATAAATCCAGCTCACAGGAGTTAACAACACAACAGCAGGCTTGTATTTAAAGGTAAACCGTGTGAGTATGTCACAGGTGTCGGAAACGCGCAGGTAACATTCAGGTAACGCGGGTCTGACTGTAACCCAGCGTTACCGGCTTA
The DNA here is from genome assembly GCF_057382095.1 of Aulonocara sp. 'chitande type north' Nkhata Bay. Taxonomy (NCBI): domain Eukaryota; kingdom Metazoa; phylum Chordata; class Actinopteri; order Cichliformes; family Cichlidae; genus Aulonocara; species Aulonocara sp. 'chitande type north' Nkhata Bay. The sequence goes on from NC_141347.1 coordinate 37,459,327, forward strand.
CATAAGCTGTCTGCGATCACGTGACTGAATCACGGGTTCACCTGCAGACGGGGAGTCCCGGGACCCCTTTAAGGACCGCGGTCCACCTGCTGCTCATCCCCCACGAACCCGCTCTGTCTCACCTGAACACCTCGCGAGCCTGGCCGCTCTCCGGTGACGTCTCCCTGAAGAACGGGACGACCCGGGACAGGCTGGCCCTGCGGCGGGACGCCCCGGTGCCGCCGGCTTTATCTGCCACCCCGCCGACGAAGCCCCCAGCCCGGGTCAGCGCCGTGGTCTGCTTCTTCAGGAACTTCTCCAGAGGTTTCATCCCCGCAGGCATGGTGGGAGTCTGGGCGGAGGAGGCGGCGGTACTCGGTGGGTGGATGCGATGGGAGGGGGCGGCTGCTACATCACCGGCCCCGCGGGTCGGGGCGGGCAGGTGAGCGCGGACCGTCCGAGGCTCTGCGGGCTGCTGCGGACGCCAGCCGGCTCTACCCCATCGGCGGAGGCGGAGGTGCTCCTCCGTGCTCCTCTCCTGCTTTCACACCGACTCTTCCGTGGCAACGGCCCCGGCTTCTGCTGCACCGTCCCCGGCCTCTCCGCTCGGGCTTCGGCCTCGGTCCGCTCCTCCTCTTGCTCCTCACCTGAGCACGCGCCCGGCGCTGCGTTCCGGTGCTGTGGGTTTTCTGGGCAGCGGTGCTGGTTCGGTTTGGTTTCCAGGTCCGATGCTGCGGAAGCTCCGACGGTCCGCGAGACTGTGCGCGAGCTCTCTCTTACTCTCTCCCTGCCTCTCTCTCCCTCTCTCTCCTCCCCTTCTGCTAAATTAAAGCGATGAGAAGTGAGTGTGAACGTGCACGCTCCCCCGGCCCTCCCCGCGCTCATCTGCTGCAGTTGCGCGCTCCCGCGGCACTGGCAGGGCGGGCACGCGCAGACACATTTACTTGCAGTGGTGTAAAATTGATGGATATGGAAATATCCCCGACGACAGGAGCGCTCGTTTCAGCCGGAAGTACCGCGAGACTTCAGCTCCAGATCACGTTACTCTTATCCACCTGCACGCGCGCACACACACCTTTAGCACAACCACCATCAAAGACCAGCCAGGACTTTTCACAGAGGTCAGAGGTCACCTGGATTTAGCGTCACACCAACATTATTGACTCTCTGTGAGGTCACCTGACCGTTTATTGATCTGTGTGCTGGAACATGATCGCAACAATCAGCCACACAGCAAACTGTAACCCGACACACACACACCCCTGCTCCTCCTCCTGCAGGAGCAGCCAGCAGCATGTTGCTGTAACCTGACACCACCGCACCACCTGAGACCACACCTCCATCACCTGAGACCACACCTCCACCACAGACACAAATCATGAGCATAAAACCAAAGAAATGATGATGATTATAACGGCAAGCATCAGCTTTCCTCACATACGCCTGTTTCAGCGGGAACACGTCTGGATGACCTCACCTGTGCATGACAGCGTGTTCTCAGCTCACCTGAAGCTCGGACTCTGACGGCACGACTCACACTAACACACATTCCAGTTGTTCTCACGCGTGTCTGTGTACAGGCTCAATGATCGGGGCGAGATCACCAATCCCCGAGGGGAGCAGGCTGAGGAGCACACCTGATTGGACAGGATCCCAGCTGTCCTTTGACCTTTGACCCCCACAGCCAAGAGTCCAGACTGCAGCCCACGGGACTTATTCAGGAGCAGTTTTGAGACTTAGACTTAGAGTTTTATTGTAATTGTCTTGCACAGCGAAATCGGGCAGCTGGACCACAAAGTGCAAAAGTAAAGAGGGGAAAATAATATACAATGAAAAAAATGATAATAAGCAATACACATGTATGAGTGAACTATGTGCATGGTGTTTGCGTTTGTACTGCTCGTTACACATTTTAACAGCCGGACGGCTTTTTGAACTTTGACATGAGCAGAGATTTTGACTGTAACCCGTTAATGTTGAGCCCGCCTTCAGTATGAGTGACACCGTGTGTGTGTGTGTGTGTGTGTGTGTGTCCTCTGCCCCGTGCTGTTAACGCTGCGTTATTTTTCTCTGAAGCAGCTTTTTACCAAATAATCTTCATCACTTTTCTAATATTTGAACCCAGTGTTTCTGTTACAGTGAGGCTGGAGGACGAGCTTTATTACGCAGGTACGCTGTGACCTGTGTGTGTGTTCATGTTTGACCGAACATGGCGCGTGTCACTCCTGGGGCTCACGTTTGCACATGCTCAGTGGTCTCTGGTTGCACACAGACAGTTCAGGTATTCTGAGGTCAAACAGGTGAAGTCCTGACAAATCTCTGAAATCATCATCATCTGTGCTGCACACAGACGAAGCTGTCTAAGCTTGAGATCTGGAGCTGACACAGTGTTAATATCCTCCTGCTGCTGCAACACCGGAGCAGTTTAAACAGAAAGTCAGGAGCAAAAAGCTTCGGCCAGTAAAACCAGACGAATGAAGAAATGCTGAAAAAGAATCAAACCAACAGGGAAGAAATAAATCCTGCACAAAGAAAAAACTCAAGTATCCAAGATAAAGTAAAAATATGAGAATAAGAAGAAAATCACAGAAAGCTGACAAAGATTAAAAAAATATTTTAACAGAAAGGAGAGAAAAATGAAACGTGAAAGTAAAAATCATGTAAAGACACTCGCTGCTAACATCACAGATCAGGAGCCAATTAGAAGGCAGGAAGCTCCTCCTGTTCAGAAGTCCTTACATCATCATCTACATTCAGCTGTCAGTCACAGTGTCAATGAGCCCCTCACCATGGTTACGGCAGTGTGTGTGACCACGGCAACAAAGATACTGCCGTTTGTTTTTTCTTCTTCTTTTCATCAGCTTCATTTACCTGCTGCTGAATATTCATGAGGAGGAGCCACTGCCTGCGAGCTGATTGGCTACCAGCAGCTGCCAATCACACATTTATATAAGCGCTGCAGCCCGCCCCCTGCAGGTCATAAATATTCATATTAACGGCCAGAAAAACAGAAGCGTGTGTGCGTGTGTGTGTGTGTGTCTACAGGTTCTTACTATCTTGGTGGGGACCAACAGTCCTCATACGTACCAAAATCCAGTTCCCCACGGGGTTGAAGGCATTTTTCACACTCAAAATGTGGCTTTAGTGTTAGGGTTACATTTTGGATTACTGAGGACTCGCTCGCAGTGCATGCTGGGAAAACAAAAAGCAGCTCATGCGCCTGCAGTTCCTCTGGTGTCCAGCAGAGGCAGCAGTGAGTCTGTCCCCGGAGACTCCCCTGTTAAAACTTTAGGATAGAATATTTATTATATGAAAATGTTTGTTACAGCAGAGTCAACATGTTCACAGCCGGTAACACAAACTGTTTGCACTCTGTAGATCATTTCTTCCTTTATAACACCTGTTATTATAACTCACCTGTTTAACCTGTGTTACAGCTGAAAGTGTGCATTATTATTATACAGGCAGCTGTAGCTGCTAGCTGTCTGCTGGGCTTCACCTCAGCTGGATAAACTGGACCTGGCTGCTGTGATGTTAGCCGGTCAGATCGAAAGCCTCAGCCTGTCCAGCTGACAGTGAGTGGTACAGTGTACATGTGGCACCCTGAAGAATCATCATAAACTAATGCACTTAAAGGTACAGTCAGTCATTTTAAGAAGATATTTAATAAAAAACATGATGCTGTACTCATTCTGTGAGATGGGCAGTAACACGTTAAAAGTAACGCATTACTGTAATCGGATTACTTTTTTCAAGTAACGAGTAGAGTAAGGGATTACTATTGCAAAAAAGTAATTAGATTATTGTTACTTTCCCATAAGCATGCTGCATTACTGAACAGTGATTCTGTTTGTGAGAGTGAAAGAGTGAGTTTAAACACAAAAAATCATTTTATTTATTTACATTTCTTCAAGTCAAAGACTGTTGCATATAATTTAATGTTTGTTTGATGCATGAAGTTAAAAGATTAAAACTAATAAAACAATTTTTAAAAAGAGGCTTTTTCATTTGATTACATTTATATGATGTATTGTACAGAAAACATAGAATTGGGCTGAAAAGTCAATTGCTTTACTTTGTATTCAGGTTTTGCATCATGTTTTTACAAAGTAACTAAGTAATAAAGTAACTAATTACTTTTGAAAAATAAGTAATCAGTAATTAGTAACTAATTACTATTTTCAAGGAACTTGACCAACGCTGCTCTTAAGTATCCATAAAATACTGTGTAATTACACAAACATGTCCGCGCCATTTGTGGTTCCAGTTACTCTATGCTGAATGTTTTTGATTTGTCCCATAACAGTAAGAAAACAGACCTCTGCTGACATCTAGAGGAGAGAAATGTTACAGACTGTAACTTTAGCCAGAATTATGTTTCCTGAGGAGTCTAAAACCCAATAACTAAAACCAGGCTTAAAGTCTTATGTCATAGGTCAGAACGATGGCCACACATGAGCCTGTGTGAGTCTGCCCTGTATGTGTATGTGTGTGTGTGTGTGTGTGTGTGTGTGTGTGTGTGTGTGTGTGTGTGCCTTAGAAGTCAAATAATACATTAGCCACACTTAAAAAAAACAAAAAAACATCTGAATTTCATGTAGAGCTGAGATTCTATGTTGTAAGCAGAAATCGTATGCACAGCCAGAAACATGTTTCCCCACTTTCACAAGGCTGAGGTGTCAAATCCACAACCCCCAACAGATGGTTTGTTACACGCGGGTGTGAAGGGCGAGCTTTACTTACACAGCCTCACACACACTAGATTTTTAAAGTTTTTGGGTACAGTGGTTTAGTCACAGATGTAACTTCCACTTTTGATAAAGATCACTCCACCTAGGAGTTGGCCGTCCGACTGTGGTCTGGAGTGTGGGGCCTCCCTGCTGCTACGGAGTCGGGGCGGTCTGCCTCCCCCCACCGCAGGGAAAAGGGTAACACCACCTGGGTCTGGGTGCAGTTCCCCCCCTCCAGGGGCGGGGGTACCTAGACCCGGTTTGTAGAGTACGCTTGGGGAGTGTGATCGTGTGTACAACGTCTCTTTATGTCTGTCTCCACGTTGGTTGAGTGTGGAGTGAGTGCATATGAGAGCATGAGGGTGGGAATGGATGTTTGTGTCTGTGTGTGCCTGTATGTCTGTGTCTATATGTCAGGTTGGGTGTCAGGCGCCACCTCTCTGGGGACATCTCAGGCCCTCCAAGGTTTGGAGGCCTATCTCCCCCTACCACCACTTCCCCTGCCAGTGGCGGACTCCCTCAGACATCGGTGCGTTGGTGGTTCTTTGTGTCCGGGGATGGGCGTCCAGGTACACACCGGCTCACTCCTTGGCGGCCGCTTATCGGGGCCTGGAGCCTGGGGCTCGCTCGGGCCCCTTCGGGGGTGGGGTGCCCCCGGCCTCTCGGCCTGGGGCTCGGTCACTCAGGCGCAGCTGGCTGCCGGCGGAGCTCACGGGCGCGTCACTGCAACTCCCCCTGGCTTCTGCTCCGCGGCTGCTGAGTGAGCCCTCATCTGGGACTCTCCTCAGCTCTTTCCGGGACAGTGGCGCAGCTGCCCCTCTGTTGGTCTTCCTTGGTCTCTTGTGTTCTGGGGGCCTCTGGATGTCTGGAGTTTTGATCTCCTCCACACCTGCTTCATGCCCTGGAGGACGGGGCTGTGGCCCCCCCACACCCTCTAGCAGATTATTACATGAAGGAACCTTTTAAAAACAAGCGCGTCCATGCTCACAGGTGTACACACGGGTGATCACACCCACAAACTACACCCTTTTTGGCTCCTACCTCAAAGCACACTGTGTTCTGTTGATCTTATGTGCTGCACAATAATGTTTAACATTTAGTATTTACTGTCATATTCCCATATATCATTGTGATGTTGTTTATTCTATTACTCTTGTTCTCTTCTGCTTGTTTTCTTTTTTCTTTCTCAGCAGGTGATCCAGGTGATTGATATATGCATTTTTTTTTCTCTGCCCGTTCTGTTGGTTTTTGTCTTTTGCCCTTCTCCCCCGTCCCTCTTCTCAGCTGTTTCTCTTTCCCTCTTTCTTTCTCCCCTTCTTTCCCCCAGTCAAGTCTGTCCCGTATTCAGTAAGTGAAAATAAAATAAACAATAAAAGGTGAATCAAATGGACCATTACGGCAAGGCTGGGATGGTCAGTTTGGTAAAGTAAATCCGTTGGGCATCTTTCTTTGCCTTTAGACAACAATTCTGATGCAAAAGAGCCAAACGGGACAGGCCAAAAAAAAAAAAAAAAAAAAAAAAAAAGATCACTCCACCTGTTTATTTCTTAAGAAATGAAGCGTCTTTATTAAGCTCTTATTTATAAATGTCTACACAATAATAGACACCGTGTGCTCTGTGACATTATAGTCTTCTACTGCTGCTTCCATCGGTTTGCATTTTAAACTCCCAGCCTTTCAGGTTGTTATGAACGACTTATATTTCTAACATTTTGTGATGTAAAAGTGAACCATGTTTTTTTTTTTTTTTTTTTTTCTGTTTGATGGAAGGACTTAAGACACGAGTTATTTAAACAATTCTAAATGACAGTGTGATGGCCATGGTACTTTATGTGGGCCAAATGTGTTAAGGATAATGTTTATCAATGTAAAATTGCAAAGAACTTGTGGATAGAATATAACATTTTGTAAACAGTTACCTCAGAAGCTGTACTGGTAGATCTATGTATGTAAGGTAAAACTATCCACAGTACTTCCACTTAAGTAGCTAAACACATAAAGTCACCCTTACCAATAATCCACTGCTCCTTGACAAAAGTAGCACAAACAGACAACTGACTGAGCAATGATAAGTAGAGCTACCCGAGGCCGATACTCAAGCAGAAGAAATTAAAAGTTGTTGTTTTTGTGGCTCGAAAAATTAAAGAAAGTATGTTTAATAATTCAACAAGACCCGCACCTTCAACACATGTACATTCAAATTTTGGAACAGGCTCAACATTGCTGTTGGTCAATAGTTTTTATCCGTTCGAAAAAGTCATTTTACGGCTTTAATGTTTCCAGCTGATAAGGAGAATGAGTGCGTTTCAAATGTGCGTCCAAAGGCTTTAAACATCTGCTTTGTCTGTAACGACAGTATCAAACTACAGAGCATTGTTTTTACTAAAATTCAACATTTTCAGATGAAAATTTGGCTGCTTTTTGTTTTTTCACCGTAACACACACCTCAACGCCGTTTTTAGGATATTCTTGGTGATCCCACCTTTTTCATATTTATGCTTTTGGCACTGAGGGTATCTAATACGCATGTTGTCACTGTGTTTGTACTACCAGCTGTGAGGGCTCTGCTTTTGCTTTGAGCAGTCTGTTTTTATTTTGTCTTGTGAGTGTGTGTGTTTTTCAAACGAGATCCTCGTCAGTTTGATTTTGTTACCACAAACTTTGTGTGAAGTTCACAACAGAGGTAAAGAGATTTAAACACCCCAGTTTAAGGAGGCAGGCAGGGGTTGGACCACCTGCACAGGACACAGGAGATGTGCAACAGAAGCAGAGGGAACATTTTACTAGATGATAAATGGCAGATTTAGATGATTAAGGATTTGTTGACAAGATTAAAAGACACGTCCGTCAGAGTTCAACAACATTACAGTTTGATTCAATAAAAAGTTTTTAAACTACACAAGGGTCATTTTCTCCTCTGATAGTAATCATATTAAACATGTCAAGAAAGAAAGAGTATAAAGAAAAATAGTAAATGTGTCTAATTAAACTCTTCCTGTGAACCTTATATCATCCTTTAATATGTTCGGTGTTACAAACTTGAAGAAGCACAGAAAAGATCATCAGACATTAATCTAATCAGTTTTCAGCCTTCATTCATATTGAAAAGTTGAAATCTTCCCTGCTAGACCCAAGTGCAGCGTTTAACACCGTCGGCCAGAACATTTATTACAGCTATTATTAAATGGAGAGTCCTCTTCACACACTGAGGTTAATTATGAAGCTCCACAGGCTTCTGTGCAAAGACCAGTTCTGTTTACATTATACGCGCTTTAGAAGGCATAGCATAGCATACATTTTCACTGCTATGCATATGATACCCACTTTTATTGGTTAAACTGCAGGGATGTCTTAGACACATAATGAGCTTTAATTTTCTGCTTCTAAGTTCAGATAGAACTGAGGTTATTGTAACGGGGCGTAAAAATCTTAGAAACGCTGCGGCTAAGATCCTTACTCTGGATGGCATCGCCTTGAGCCGCCTGTTGTAGTGATTTGGCACATTATAGGTAAAATTGAAGCACACAATCCCATAGCACAACATCAACATTTATTTATATACAAAAATAAAAATTAAAAGTAGACTGTTGGTCGAGTTAACCTCCTGAACTATCTACAACACTTGGAGGAAACCTGAAATTAAGACAGAGAAGAGGTGAGACATGGTCATTACAGATTACTGATGACAGATTTAGATATATTTTCATAAACCATTCATTTGCCACATCAAAAATATTTTTTCTGACATGGCAACCTTTAAAAAGTGAAAGGAGACAGAAAGACAGGTGAGAAAGAATAAAACTTAACTGACTTTTTGATGGCATTTTACACACAGCACTGGTGCAGAATCTAGAAAGTGTGGGAAAATACTGGCATCATGTACAGTACTTACTGAAGAAATTATGATGGGACCCTAAAAAAATTACTATGTACAATAATGGATTTCTATGCATTGATGAAAACGTTTGTTGTAAGATTCAGATAATTATTTATTAAAAGCGAGACATTTTAAATGAGAATAAGAAAGAAAAGTATTTCTTTGTGCCCCCCTCTCCCTGTTAATGCCCTACCTGCCCCCCTGGCAACACTTTGCTAGACCCGCACCTGCACAGTTACCAGCTGTCAGCTACATAAAAAATGATCCTGGTGTTATTTGTCTCTCAGAAACAGTTCATAACTTCAACTCATCCATGTCACCTAAAAGGTAAACCTGTTTCTCCATCACAGCTCTGATGATCCAGTAAGGACATCTCCTGGTTTCATCTTCATGTTTCCCTCTCACCACATATCCAAACCAACATCATGACCAGCAGCTTTACAGCTGTGGCTCCAGCAAACATCAGCTGATACTAGAAATTAATATTAAATAAATTCTAACAACAGCTGATCAAGCTTAAACGTGCTGCTGTTGTTTAGCGCGACATCCGCTGGTTTCCTGTTTCTGGCACAAAGTGGGCGATAAACAAACGAGAGAGACGATCAGCTGATCATTGATCAGTTTCATGATTGAAGTAGAAACAGGAGAGGGAGGGGGGAGGATGAGAGAAGAAGAGGCAGCTGTGCAGCAAAGACAGAATAACTCCAGCTTTGTGTCTTTTTCATTGTAGCTGAAGTCTGGGACAAACTGTTCTTTTTCAGCTCAACATGACACGGGTAATATTTTCTCTGAATGCAGGAGGATTACGTTTTTTACGGGATGGTTGGCAACTCTAATAATTAACCTTATGAATAAAATAAAGTTCACTATCAGTAACATCATAGCACCCACCCAGTCATGCTAGCTAGTAGCAGTACCAGTTATTGTAACTGACTGTAAAAAGTCAGCACAACGAAAATAAACTAAACCTGGTTTATATCTGACACAGATAGACTGCAGCTCATAACTTCTTACCTGAAGCTCAGTTCACCTGACACTCACCGGCCCCGCCTCGGGTCTCTCCTCCTCCTCCCTCCGCCTCCCTTCATCCACCTGCTGGCCTCTGTGGCAGCTCCGCCACAGCCACCACCAAACAACTGAGTTATTTTTACACATCTGCCAGCATCTGGCCAACCCACCACCTTTCATTGTTTATACCGTTATAAAAAAAAAAGAAAAAAACCCCCATTGGCCCATAAAAACGAGGAGGTGAAATTATTAACAAGATAATCGACCTCTGTTGGAGCAGCGTTCAGATAGCTGCTCTGTGTTGGTACAGGGCATTGAAGATGATAACAGTGGGTGGATTATATTCTTAAACTTAGTTACAGTGCTTTCAGAAAGACATCTACTGTGATAAAGTCTACTCTCCACTGCTGTGTAATCAATTATTGTAAATGTAAATGTTATCAGGAAATGATCAGACAGGAGAGGGTTTTCAGGAAACACTGTTAAATGTTCAGTTTCTATGCATATGTTAAAACAAGATCTAGAGTGTGATTAAAGTGGTGGGTGGGTTCTTTTACATTTTGAGAGAAGCCAATTGAGTCTAATAACAGATTAAATGCCATGTTGAGGCTGTCATTTTTAGCATCTACATGGATGTTAAAATCACCCACAATAATTATTTTATCTGAGCTCAGAACTAAATTAGATATAAAGTCTGAGAAATCAGACAGAAACTCTGTGTAAGGCCCAGGTGGACGATAGATGATAACAAGTAAGACTGGTTTCTGAGTTTCACAGCTGGGGTGGACGAGGCGAAGCATCAGGCTTTCAAATGAATTAAAAGTCTGTCTGGGTCTTTGGTTGATTAATAGGCTGGTGTGAGAAATTGCTGCCACACCTCCCCCTCGGCCTGTGCTTCGAGGTTTCTGGTAGTTAGAATGACTCGGGGGTGTTGATTCATTTAAACTAACATAATCATCCTGCTGCAACCAGGTTTCTGTAAGGCAGAGTAAATCAATTTGTTGATCAATTATTAAGTCATGTACTAACAGAGACTTGGAGGAGAGAGACCTAATATTTAATAATCCACATTTCACTGTTTTACTCTTTGGTTCAGATGTGGATACTGTATTGTTCTTTCTTTGTGATTGTTTATGTTTAAGTTGTTTGTTGCTGGTTTTTAGTTTGTTTTTTGTCTGTTTGGAAGCTGACACAGTCTCTATGGAGATGGGTTTTTGGGGGGGTAGCAGGAGGAGAGAAGCTGCAGAGAGGCGTGTAAGACTGCAGCTCAGTACAAAATAGATTTTCTTTCTACAATTACAGCATGCGGCTTTACGGTAAGATGATTACTTTCACTTTCTTTCTGACTGCACAGAATAACAAGCCCCCCACCCCAATGCTTCAGTATAAAAAGCCTGAGCACAGAGTCACAGTAACAAAGACTATCAGTCTTCTCTCAACAGGACGAAGCAGGTAAGACAAAACACCTAACCTCCACTATATTTATTATGGCTTTTTATTCAGTTATTCCTTTCAAATGAAATTATATCTCATCGTTATTTCTTTTTGTTCTCCCTTTTTCTTCTTTTCTTAAACTGATGTTCTGTTAATAAGACTGTTAATAAGTCAGACTATATTGGTGATTAATTCATACTGTATGGATGGAATCAGTCCAGCATGAGGGCTGTGATACTACCGTCCACCTAATATAATGTAAATAATGCTGTCTGTATAAAACAGTAATGATTGTAATCGACTGATCATCACATTTTAAAGATCAGAGGCTTCTGATCTCCATAAGTTATCCATTGATCGAGTTCATAAATATTGTTTCAGATCAGGTATCCTGTCCATCCTCAGCAGTCCTGTCTTTCTATCATGACTCCCAGACGGGAGTGTGTGTGTGGTAGCGAACAGGAAATAACAAAGTGAGAAACATAATAACAGCTCAGGCGTGACCCGATCACGTGATGCTGACTGAGCCAATCTGAAGCTGAGGACAGGGCTGGACTGCGTCTCTGGAACCGTCCCCTGCATGATGATGCTAGCTCACCAACAACCCAGAGTCCAGGATCCAGGACAAGGAGTAAACTGAAAGGACTTCCTCTGACTCTGTTTTCTGCTCCTCTGCACAGGTTCATCATGGGTCTCCCAACTCACCGTCAGTGCAGCATCGAGATCCAGAACAAGACCACGACGTTCACCCTGTGCAACCCACGGTGAGTCCTGCAACTCCACGTCCACAGAGAGCTGTCCCCGCGTCAGCTGCATGACAGTTATTGAAAAATCACTTGGATGTTTCTGTGAGGTTAAATCCAGATATATGTAATTATTGTTGTTTTCATTCATGAACGTTCACAAAAGCAGAAAAAGTAAAAGCACAGTTGTTGATTGATTAAATTACAGTTAATCAATCACACGTGAGTGTGCTGCAAGGATTTTAAAGCATTGTGAAGTTTGACGAGATCCCTCGACCCCACGAACGAGCCTTTCAGACTCATGCTGGGACATGAGGGGTCAAGGAAGGACAGTAGGAAGGAAAACTTCCTGTTAAAAGGGAGTTTTTCCTTTCCACTGTCACCAAAGTGCTGCTCATAGGGGGTCATATGATTGTTGGGTTTTTCTCTGCATCTACTGTACAATATAAAGCACCTTGAGGCGACTGTTGTTGTGATTTGCGCTGTATAAATCAAACTGTGTAAATTGAGAGTGAGACCAGAGTCAAACAGGATGTGACACGAGTCAGATCAGATCTCTGACAGGAAGCTGCCATCTTTCTGTTGAGCTACGTTCCTTCCTGCTTCACCAAACCTCAGACTTCCTTTAGACCAAACCAATCCAACCAAGGTGCCATTATTTCTATTTCGTATCACTTTATAACTTCTTCATCTCAAAGAAAAATATCTCCTACACCATATATAAGGATGCATTGTCTATGAAAGACACAAATATGGTTCTTTTCATGTACTGGCACAGCTACATTTGTCTGAAAGCTTACTTTATGGCTCTTGTATAGTTATCTGTGGTACTATATAAGATGAGCGCTAAATTCACCCACGACATGGTTAAGTTGGTGCACTGCCCAAATGTCTGGCTCCTGAGAATGAACCACCATCCTTTTAACTTAACGAGTGAACTGTCTGCTTGTTTCTCCTTAAAACAAACGTCGGTTTGACTCGACACCACCAACACAACCAGCTTCAGCGGCAAAATAACTGAACGAACGTTACTCCATCCAGATGTTTGACTGTAAAAGTGGCACACAGTGGCATGGTCCTCCTGTCCTGTTTGCTGGTTCTGTTTGTGGATGTATTATCCATAAAATCGTGATCTGTCTGCAGGGTTAAAGTCAGTCTTCTAAAGTAAAGGCCTTAAAAGTAAGTGGAACCTGAGCCGCATTAAGTACTGACATTGCTAATGTCACGTCACTTTGCCGACATTTGACCAAAAGTAACTTTTTCCACATTCTTCAAAATTTGCATTGCTACTTAAATAAGTGAGAATAAATATGTCACAATAGATACATGAGAACAAAGCCCAGCACTTGCTTGTCTTCCCCCAATTTGTTTTTAAATTAGCTGTGTCCCAAAAGGTCGGCTGCATCCTCCGGAGGCCGCATTTGAAGGCCAATTACGTCACAGCCAGGCGACGAAGGCTGTCCCAGTTCGTCGACTCCTTCAAATGCGTCCTCCTTTTCCCCGAATTTGAAGGATGGGTCGGGTGTGTCCTTTGTGGCCCACCATATCCCAGAATTCATAGCGCAGGGCCAGCCAAATTTCAGCTGCCAACAATGGCGGCCGCTGCTAAGTTTTAAAATTACTCTTATTAATCTTTCTGGGTCACAAAATAAACTTTTAACATATTTTAAGGCGAGAAAGCAGCTGTGTAAATGACAAATATCTGCTCGGTTTATCAAGACATCGCATATTTGCAAAAGTGTGCCGACGTTTTCGGAGACGTCTGTTACCCACCCGCTCGATAGCAAGCCGGGGGGTTCAATGGTCACTCCAGCCGGCGAGAGCAGCGGACTCCCAGCTTCATCGTTTTCAGACCCCCGCTCTTTCGCTACTCAGGTTAAACATGATATAAGTCACTCGGATAACTTAAAAATGTAATTGTTTGCCTTTTTTCTGTGTTTTATTTGTTCCAGAGTAAATCGGTTTGGCTGAAATCAAAGTTATTAGATTATTAGATTAAATAAACTTTAATAATCCATTGGGTGGGTTCCTCCGGGATTCTCACACAGCTGAATAAACGTCAAACAGAAAACTGATTAAACAGAAGTGTGAGACGGTCGAGAGTTTCCTCCAGTGTCCTGATATATTTTAGATAGCAAGGAGCAGACGGCCAAGTTTATTAAACTCCACCGAGACAGCGGTGACGCAGATCTGAAGGCTAGACCGTCACATTTCACAGCCTCGCACTTCCGGCCTTCTCGGTCTTTGAAGGACCCGGCCCACGTAGACCACGAAGGAAAATGGGATCCTATTGGTGGCTCAGCTGGTTAGTAAAGAGGGACAACTACTTACTTACAACGACTTTATTGCACTATATAATTTTCCAATCAGTGTTCAGGAATTCTCAATGGTGCTTGGTGCCATACCCTCAGGGACTTCAATGTTATATACAGTGGGGCAAAAAAGTATTTAGTCAGCCACCGATTGTGCAAGTTCCCCCACCTAAAATGATGACAGAGGTCAGTAATTTGCACCAGAGGTACACTTCAACTGTGAGAGACAGAATGTGAAAAAAAAATCCATGAATCCACATGGTAGGATTTGTAAAGAATTTATTGGTAAATCAGGGTGGAAAATAAGTATTTGGTCAATAACAAAAATACAACTCAATACTTTGTAACATAACCTTTGTTGGCAATAACAGAGGTCAAACGTTTACTATAGGTCTTTACCAGGTTTGCACACACAGTAGCTGGTATTTTGGCCCATTCCTCCATGCAGATCTTCTCGAGAGCAGTGATGTTTTGGGGCTGTCGCCGAGCAACACGGACTTTCAACTCCCGCCACAGATTTTCTATGGGGTTGAGGTCTGGAGACTGGCTAGGCCACTCCAGGACTTTCAAATGCTTCTTACGGAGCCACTCCTTTGTTGCCTGGGCGGTGTGTTTTGGATCATTGTCATGTTGGAAGACCCAGCCTCGTTTCATCTTCAAAGTTCTCACTGATGGAAGGAGGTTTTGGCTCAAAATCTCACGATACATGGCCCCATTCATTCTGTCCTTAACACGGATCAGTCGTCCTGTCCCCTTGGCAGAAAAACAGCCCCATAGCATGATGTTTCCACCCCCATGCTTCACAGTAGGTATGGTGTTCTTGGGATGCAACTCAGTATTCTTCTTCCTCCAAACACGACGAGTTGAGTTTATACCAAAAAGTTCTACTTTGGTTTCATCTGACCACATGACATTCTCCCAATCCTCTGCTGTATCATCCATGTGCTCTCTGGCAAACTTCAGACGGGCCTGGACATGCACTGGCTTCAGCAGCGGAACACGTCTGGCACTGCGGGATTTGATTCCCTGCCGTTGTAGTGTGTTACTGATGGTGACCTTTGTTACTTTGGTCCCAGCTCTCTGCAGGTCATTCACCAGCTCCCCCCGTGTGGTTCTGGGATCTTTGCTCACCGTTCTCATGATCATTTTGACCCCACGGGATGAGATCTTGCGTGGAGCCCCAGATCGAGGGAGATTATCAGTGGTCTTGTATGTCTTCCATTTTCTGATGATTGCTCCCACAGTTGATTTTTTCACACCAAGCTGCTTGCCTATTGTAGATTCACTCTTCCCAGTCTGGTGCAGGGGCCCGTTCTTCGTACGTCGCTCACTACATCCAAGATCAAATGACACATCCAAGACCAAATCATCGCGCTAACCGTGAGCTCGCTAATCCGGTTCTCCGAACACACCAGCTGTTGACGATTAGTACAGCTGGATGAAGTAATGTGAGATCACTGGGTGGCTTAACAGGGGCTACGCATCGAGAGTAGAAACATTGATCGGCAACCCTCTGATTGGTCGGCGAAAATGTCGAAGGAGCGCGCTCGGTATTTTTCGGCAGCAGAGGAAGAACCCTTGAGTGAGGGATTTCAGGAGTTTCATCAGAACGCAAGGGAACACTGCAAAGGCTGCAAAAGCAAGGAGAGAGGGCTGGCAGGAAGTTGCTGACAAATTAAACTCGTAAGTGATTTAATAATAACAATAATAATGGAGTGGATTTATATAGCGCTTTACAATGCCACAATGCCTCCACCAGTGTGTGAATGTGAGAGTGAATGAATAGTGGCATTGTAAAGCGCTTTGGGTGCCTTGAAAAGCGCTATATAAATCCACTCCATTATTATTATTATTATTCAGTCACTCTCACATTCACACACTGGTGGAGGCAGCTACGGTTGTAGCCACAGCTGCCCTGGGGCAGACTGACAGAAGCGAGGCTGCCATATCGCGCCATCGGCCCCTCTGGCCAACACCAGTAGGCGGTAGGGTAAATCTATTATATTATATTACATTATATTATCCAATATTATATTACATTATATCCTCTTTCACATTGGAGCCACAACAGGACCCACTAGAACATGGGAACAAGTAAAAGTGAAATATAAGAATATTCTACAGAATGGTAATATTTATCACTTATATTGCTTTTAGTCTCTTGGAAAGAGACCCTGAAATAATCTGTTTGTTTATAACAGCAACCAAGAAAAGGGCAGAGCAAACAAAGACAGGTGGTGGTCCTGCACCCCCTCGTCAACAAGTTGGTTAAGTGAATAATACCCTCACGGGAATATCGATATCTCTCTATGAGCACACTGTCGCGCTGAGCTAAAGGATCCTGTCTATCCCGCAATATACGCTGGATTCTGAGGACTCTCCTTATCAATCTTGCACCTTCCACAATGGGTGGCTCGCGTAAACGGACAGGACATGGCTGCGACAGACTTCCCAAATCCACCTTCGCTTTTATAGCCGTGGTCTCTCATCTTGATTACACAAAGTAATTTACTATTACTACTCTGAAATATGAATTACATCTGAAATAATCAAATACATGGAATAGAATGATTAATAGTACATTTCCCTTTTTTTAGGAAATGACCTGTATGTATCTGTGTGAAATCAATAAAAGAATCAGGTGCTGCATTATCTTTATTGATGTTATTTATTTATGGTGAAACAGTGGTGGAATATTGTTGTTGCTTTCGTATGAATGAAGCGGACATACCTGCGTGGCCGCGATCTAATCCTGGTTACATAAAGTAAACCTGCTCCCGAGCAGGTTTACGCTTACGGCTCTGTTGCTATGACAGCAAGTCCCGGATGAGCTTCGGGGAACCGAACGATCCAAGATCAGGCGAAAACGTCAACAATCTAATCCAGCTAACTTACTTAGCGAGGTACGAAGAACGGGCCCCAGGTCTACAATACTTTTCCTGGTGTCCTTCGAAAGCTCTTTGGTCTTGGCCATGGCGGAGTTTGGAGTCTGACTGTTTGAGGCTGTGGACAGGTGTCTTTTATACAGATGATGAGTTCAAACAGGTGCCATTCATACAGGTAACGAGTGGGGGACAGAAAAGCTTCTTACAGAAGACGTTACAGGTCTGTGAGAGCCAGAGATTTTCCTTGTTTGAGGTGACCAAATACTTATTTTCCACCCTAATTTACCAATAAATTCTTTACAAATCCTACCATGTGGATTCATGGAATTTTTTTTCACATTCTGTCTCTCACAGTTGAAGTGTACCTCTGGTGCAAATTACTGACCTCTGTCATCATTTTAAGTGGGGGAACTTGCACAATCGGTGGCTGACTAAATACTTTTTTGCCCCACTGTAAAAACACTGACAGCTCAATATCTACCTCAGTCACTCTCCCTGATCCAGCTGAGTCACCAATAGGAAAAATCTGCTTTTCACAGGAACTTGGTCACAGCAATAAGAGAATACATAGTTTATGCCAAGAAGATATCGTCTCTCTCCCATATATAATATCTTATTGGAACCGATATGTTCCAGATATCAAGTGGAAGACAGTCTGGATGGTCCCCCATAAATATTTGATTGTAAATAAGGTGAAAGAAGTCTCTTTTAAAATTCTACATAAATGTTATCCAGCCAGTCACTACATGGTAAAATTTAAAAGGGACATAAATACTAATTGTACTTTCTGTGGGGATCATCCAGAAACTGTGACTGTGGCAGACTGGCGACCTGTCCAGGTGTGCCCCACCTCTTGCCCTATGATAGCTCAGATAGGCTCCCGCCCCTCCGCAACCCTGATAAGGTTAAGTTGGCCACTGATGGATGGTCTCTGAGCGTGACGGTGCTTGTGGGTGCAGGTCTCTGCCGGTTGTTCAGGTGTGTTGCAGGTGTGAGGTGTGTGTAACGGCAGTGATGTCTTCCTGTTTCTCCAGCATGCACATTGTGAGCGGCTCCTGCAGCTCGCCCCTGCCTCCCACGCTCAGCCCCTACGAGAACGGCAACGCCCTCTTCATCAAGAAGCCTCACACGGCGTGTGGCTCTGTGACCGTCTTCACCTACGACCTCCAGCACGTGTCCACCCTGCAGTTCAACGGCAGGGTCGCAGTGATGTTCTCGGTGCCGTACGACTTCAACTTCTACTCCAACTGGTACGCGGTGGGAGTCTTCGACATGGACAAAGCCTGCGACCAGCACCTTTACGACGAGATGTACAACAAGTCGGAGCAAAAGTTTGTCAGGGGCAAAGCCAAGGGGCCGAGTCTGACCTACAGGGGGGCCTACATCACTGTCAGGGCCACCATGTCCGACACCTACCAGCCCATCCTCAAGGTCGCCATCTGCAATAACTGAGGCCCACAGCCGCACCTGCAGTGTGCACCATTAATCCCACTTAACCCAGTAACACTGGGTTCACACTGCAGGAGACCTGCAGCTGATTGATCAATCAATTAATCAGTCATCAGTCAGTTCGATTCTCTCCTCATTTTATATCCACAAACACAGATTAAATCTCAACATTTATTTGAAATTTGGATTTCTTTCCCTGCCCCTCCTTCCTGATGACATCCAAAAAATGGTGAGCTGTGATTGGTCAGCAGTGTGTCTGTGATGTTGTCTGAACCCGATGTTAAACTTTTTTTCCTTCTCTTTATGTTTGACACAAACTTAACTTTTACTTGTGATGATGTCACTCAGAAATCGTCATGGCGACTGCATTACTGTGGTCCAGTGAGATGAAACCACAGAGCTGTGCAGCTGTGAACATGTGGATGAGATAATAAAGGCTGAGTGAGTCCTAAATGTCTGAGCTGTTTTCTTACGATAACCAATCACAAAGCAGTCTAAGGAGCTTGGGAAGAAAAGCGTCGGGACTTCTTTAAGTTTCTTGAAGACGTTTGGTCCGAGAAGCTTCTTCAGTTTTCAGAGCAACTAGTGCAGAGTCCAAGGTTTTAAGCCCTGTGAGAGTTTTTCTAAAGGGGTCGCTGACCCACTGTCTTAAAACATCTATAATAATTGTAAAAAATAAAATTGGCTACGTCGCGTAGCGAATGTAACTCCCGCGATAAACGAGGGACTGCTGTATTATTAATAGTAGAGTCTGGGACATCTAATTGATTAACATCCACATTGATTATCATGCACTATTATTTTTGTTCAAGGAGAGCAAAAACTATAAAACTCTCTCAGCTTGTTCGTTGCCAAAAATGGCCACTTTTGTGTATGTTCACAAAATGCTGTAAAATGTGTATTTATTAAAACATTTATCTACTTTTACCGACTTGACTCTTTAAATTAGCTCCAGTCCTTTTCATTAAAACCAAAATTGTATCTACATTCTTTTTTTACTCTTTAAATGCCAGTTAGGTTATATATAGTACCAGTACCGTTTCAGATAAAAAGGTGATAAAGTCCTAATGGTTTCATAAATCTTCCTATTTATTTATTTTCATATAAGCATCGGGGACAAGGCTGTCTTGCAATTGTTGAGGTTCACTAGTGTGCGCCCTATTTCTTCCAGGATGACTCTTCATTTGTAGGTTTTAGTGGACTCTTAGTACTGTGAAGTGGTTTTCATGAGACAAAGGCTTGTATTCCAAGATCTGGGAGATTGTAGAAATGAGCAGTAATTCCCTTCTTGCCATCTTTCCAGAAAAATAAGTGATCTGGAAGCTGTTACGCTTACTTACAGCAGCAGCACTTTCTGTACCTGCATAAACTCCAGGACACATTTACTAACCGTGTTTGTTGCTGTATGTGCTGCAGCTTTGAATCTTTTATTAATATATATTTTGGCTATGGTGTCTTGTTATGAAATGCACAAGAGTAAAAGTGTTTTTAGCATGCGGTCAAAGCTAAGTTTGACTGGGAAACTCAAAGCTCAATAGTCTGTATCAACAAAAATTCACTGCAGCCTGTGTAATATTTGATGCGTCATAATTTATTCCAGTCTATCTTGCAAATACATGTTTGCGTTACAATGTCACGCACAAACACACGCAACTATTAGATCCTTAAGATTAAACCTGTGTCATTCTTTTGATCCACTGCAGTGTAGTAGTCACAAAAAAAAGAAGTGAAGTGGCCAAAAATGGCCAGGATAGAGATCAAAGGGTTAATTCGTAAAATGTCTAAAAATATTATTGATTACAGGATAATACATTACTGTTAATAGCAACTGTAAGCTTTTTACTTTGAAGTTACAAGTATAAACAATGCTGTTACATTTACACTAAAATTTTTACTATAAGTATGGACATAAAACAAGTGAACAACATTTTATAATAAGCTTAATTGGAATTCTGTACACTGGAAAACAACCAACAACACATAAAAAACACAAACAAACAGCCAGTGCCTTCATCTGTCCGTTAAGTGTCAAACATCACATTGACCCGTAGTCCCTGCTCGTCAGCACATGCTTTTAAAAAGAGCTCCATGTCCTCTGCAAACTGAAAAACAAAGAGGAAGAAGTCCCTCTACACAAAAACACTGCAGATGACAGGCCAGGCAAACATCTATTGACCTGGTCCAGAAACTGTCTCACCTGGGACTCTCCACCCCCATCTGCCTCTGGATCAAGGACTTCCTGACAAATAGACCACAGTCTGTCAGACTCGGCCCCCACCGGTCCAGCACCATCACACTCAGCACCGGGTCTCCACAAGGATGTGTTTTGAGTCCCCTCCTGTTTACGCTCTACACATCCGACTGCTCCCCTACCCATCTCTCAAACACCATCATAAAGTTCGCGGATGACACCACAGTGGTTGGACTCATCTCAAGGGGGGATGAGTCGGACTACAGAGATGAGGTCAACAGACTGACTGAGTGGTGTTCAGTTAACAACCTCCAACTGAACACCACGAAAACTAAAGAACTTATCTTGGACTTCAGGAAGGGCAGAGCAGACCCGGCCCCACTTTACATCCACGGGAGCTGTGTGGAGAGGGTACACTCCATGAGGTTTCTGGGCGTGCAGATCTCTGATGACCTCTCCTGGACTGCAAATACTACAGCGGTGGTTAAAAAGGCCCAGCAGCGTCTCCACTTTCTGAGAGTGCTCAGGAGGAACAACCTGGAGGAGAGGCTGCTGGTGACATTTTACAGAGCCACCATAGAGAGCATCCTAACGTACGGCATAACAACATGGTATGCAGGGTGCTCAGCTGCAGACAGGAAAGTACTGCAGAGGGTCATCAACACAGCCCAGAAGATCACTGGCTGCTCTCTGCCCAGCCTGGAGGTCACTGCAAACTCTCGGTACCTCAGCAGAGCTGGCAATATCATCAAGGACCACTCTCACCCCAGCAACCAACTGTTTGAACTATTACCGTCAGGCCGACGGTACAGGTCACATAAAACCAGGACAAACAGATTCAGGGATAGCTTCTTTCCCAGAGCTATCACCGTAGTAAATAAGCACAAAAACAATTGAACCTATTCCATACCGTCACTGTCATTATATTATGCTGCTATTCATACTGTCATCATATTAATGCTGCTATCCTGTATATATTGTACATACTATTGTTTGAGTACTTACGATTGTTTTTTTTGTACTTTTTATATTTTACATTTATATTTATTATTGAAACTTGCACCAAGGGAGTGGCACTCCAATTTCGTTGTACTCTGTACAATGTGAAAAGCAACATTTAAGTCAACAAAGACACTGCAGAGGTGCTGAAAAGTACAAACTTTAACTATGAGGTATATTTAATACCAACATACCTTTGAAAGGCAAAGCATTTTGAATGTGTCCATTTATTTGCTGCTCAATCTTTGCCCTGACAGCAGGGCTGAGAGTGGGGCGCAGAGGGCAGCGAAACAGCCAACACGTGGTGCACTCCTGCAATTCTGGCTTGGAGGCAGAATTCCAAATGTGATATGTGCATCTAAAACAGAGAGAAACAGATAAACACCATATACACCTTTAAGTTCAGGTTTTAGCAGAAATAACACGTTACAGTTAGCATGTAAGAGATTTGGGGAGAAAATTCTTTACAAAAACATAATTTACAAGACACTTAATTGTGACATACGTATCTATTGACATATAACAGACAATTGAACAAAGGCTAACTCAAATCTGGGCAATAAAAAAGCAGAACAGAATGGAATAGAGAATATTAGTATTTATAAATGTATGAATCTCTTTGTGACAAACTTTACAATGTTGATGCAGGTGGAATGAGAGACATGAATAAAGCACAATATGCAGTAAATGGAACGATGTGCATTGATGTCAGATACTGAAAAGCAGTGAAGTGAATTTGTTCAATAACAAGCAAAAATCAAATACGTTTGAAAGGGACCACTAAATGCTAGTCAGAGGTGTTAAAAGTGCACACATTCCTTACTTAAGTTTAGATACCTCGGGGGTCTGACTGTTGTTGTAACGCTAACAAAGTGCCAACATCAGTGTAAGCAAAGTAGATGATTCCTAGAATTATATAATTATTAACAGCAAATTTATACATGGAAGACTCTGTACCAACCTTTACGATCGATTTGCAAGGTTAATGATCCATGCAGGAACGAGACAAAAAAAAAAAATCCACGCGGGAACGTATTTCCGCCTACTGTGGAGGTCACATGTTTCCGGTTAGTGTGGAGGTCCCAATATGGCGCTCCCCAGTGGCTTTTTTATTTTTTATTTTTTTTTATTTTTTATTTTTTATTGACAAAGCACAAAATACAGATATACAAATAAAAAATAGCAAACACAATGTCAGGGGGTTCGTATAAAAAAGCACAATAGACACAGTCTATTATAGAATCACATGATATTGAACAGGGAACATAGGTTTATGGTTTTGACAGCTTTTTGATTTTGAGAATGTTGTATGGTTTTAACATATTGTTTGGTTTCATTTAAAAAGCAACGAAAGGATGGTTTTGCGTTAGAAAATTTCGACTTATGTATATGAAATTTGGCCAATAATATCAATAAGTTAATCAAATAAAATTCGTTTGCCCTGTGCATGGGGTACTTAAAGAAACCAAACAATATTTTCTCGTAACAAAGAGAGAACTCAGAAAGGATAAAGGAAACAACAAAAACACAAAATTCTTGCCAGAAAAGATTCGTGTATAAGCATGACCAAAATAAATGAGAAATATCTTCCTTCACACAACTACAAAATGTACAGTTAATATCAATGTCCTTTTTATAACGTACAAGAAAAGACCTAGTTGGATAAAAACGATGAATAACTTTAAAAGATATTTCCTTTACTTTGTTATTTAATAGAAATTTCGACGGTAAGGTCCAAATCTTCTCCCATTCCAGGTCCTGGTATAAGTTATTCCAGTAGGCGACAGCCGCTGGGACACAAGTTCTGTCTTTTTGAAACAGAGTTCGTATTTCACGGTTGTTTTTCCTCCTTACAGAAGGGAAACACACCTGACCGACATAAGTAACAGCAGGGTCCAGTGGTAAAGGGGTCAAATCACTAACAACAAGATTTCTAAACAACATTAAGACCCCAGCAGGGATAGCATCAAACACTACGGCATATTCCTATGGTGGAACAGGAAGACCATATGTATTCAAAAATTCTGAGTAAGAGAGTAAACCTCCAACAGGGTTTATAAGTTGTGCAACACGATGAATCCCATTATCAAACCAATTACTTAAAAACACAGATTTATGTTTGTATAAAATGTCTCTATTGTTCCAAATATAGTATCTATGTGGAGAAAAATTGTGTTTATAAATCAATGACCAGGAAAGAAGCATTTGTTTATGAAAGTTGGATAGTTTTAAAGGGATTTTATCGATATTGTAATTACAAAGCAAAAGAAAGTTAAGACCACCAATTTTTGAGAAAATATAATTGGGAATAAAGTTCCAAATTGAGGTTGGGTTCCTGAAAAATTGTTTAATCCAGTTTATTTTAAACACATTGTTTAATGAGGAGAAGTCAAGAAAGTTTACTCCACCATGTTGGTATGAGCTGGATAAAACTGATCTTTTAATATAATGAATTCTATTCTTCCATATGAAATTATAAATAAGTCTGTCAATATCTGCCAGGGTTTCTTTATTTACATCAAGAGACAAAGCAGCATAAGTTAGACGAGATAAACTCTCTGCTTTCACCAGTAAAACTCTCCCTTTAATGGATAAATCCCGCTGCAGCCAAGCATTTAGCTTTTGTTGTGTTTTGTCCAAAATTGGAGTGAAATTAAGGGAGCACCTGGTGGATTGATTTTTATTAATGACTATACCAAGGTAAGTGACAGACTCTTTCACTGGGATGCCAGCAATAGATAGACTGGTACAATTTCTAAGGGCAAGCAGTTCACATTTGCCAATGTTTAGGTGGAGTCCTGAAGCTAAAGAAAATGCATTAATTGTGTTAATAGCCATCTGCACCTGTGAAGCATCTTTTAAAAAGAGAGTGGTATCATCAGCAAGTTGACTAATGAATATTTCTTCATCTGCAATTGTTATACCTTTCAGAGGACTGCCTTTAATATAATCAGAGAGGAGTTGAGCACAGATGAGAAATAAGTATGGGGAGATGGGGCAGCCTTGCCTGATACCGCGGTTCAAGTTAAACCTAGGTGATGTACCTGCTTGTAGTTTGATGGAGCAATTCACATTTTTGTACATTGTTTTAATTGCATTCTGAAAATAAGGGCCAAAGCCAAATTTGTCCAAAGCCTGAAAAATAAAACCATGTTCAATCGTGTCAAACGCTTTGCAGAAATCTACAAATAAGATAAAGCTATCATCCCTACACAAATCTGCATAATCAATTAGGTCAGAAACAAGTCTGATGTTGTTGGATATGTGTCTGTTAGCCATAAAGCCAGAGTGAGTTTCATCAATAATATCATTCAAAACAAAGATCTGAGCTAGGATCTTATAATCATTATTAAGGAGGCAAATTGGCCTCCAATTGTCAATATAAGTGGGATCTTTCTTTGGCTTTGGGATTAGGGTTAACAGACCTTGTGATAAAGTGGGGGGAAGAGACTGATTTATAAGACTTTCAATGTATATATTAAGAAGAAATGGAGCCAGTTGATCTGCAAAAGTAATGTAAAATTCAGAGGTTAAGCCATCGGTTCCTGAGGATTTATTAAGTTTAAGACGTCGAATAGCAGGTAGCACTTCACTAATAGATATCAGCCTATCACAGAAACTCATCTGATCTTCTTTAACTGTTCGCACATCAGGGATTTGTTCCATAAAGTTCAGAGCAGCACTCTCATCAAACTCTGACTTGTATAAATTTCTATAAAAATTGGAGCAATAGGTGGAGACTTTTCGGGGATCATCAGTTATAATACCGTCAATATTAAGTCTCCGAACAGAACTAAGTTTAGAACGAGATTTCTCTAATTTAAAAAAATAGGATGAGTGTTGTTCACCTTCTTCTAACCATCTTCTCCTTGATCTCACAAAGGCTCCCTCTGCTTTCAGTTTATAAATATCATTTAACTTACTCTGTTGCAAAGCTAAGTCAGTTTTATCTTCTTCAGATAGGTTCTCTGGTGGGATCTGAGTGAGAGCAGATATCCTAGTAATTACATTAATTTCTTCATTTTTCCTCTGTTTTGCTGCAGATGAGCCATACTCTCTTAAATATTTAGCGGCTTCAAATTTAAAGAGTTCCCAGTTTTGACAGTAGAGATGACTGGTTAGGGCTTTATCCCAGAAACGTTTGATTAATGACAAAATATCTTCAAGCACTTTTTCATGTTTTAGAAGGGAGTTATTAAGTTTCCAGTAGCAGCTCCTACAAGTTTGGGCAGCATTAGTATTGAAAAAGACCTGAAGTGATACCGCTTTGTGATCCGTGAGTGGAGTTGGCATTATATTGGCTATAACATTATCCCTATTTAAGCAATCAGAAATTAACCAGAAGTCAATACGGGATTTAGAAGAGTTGGATTTGTTACTCCATGTAAATAGTCTGGCTTTAGGGTTTTTAAATCTCCAAATGTCTATTAAATGAAACTTTTGCATGAATGTATTTAAACAACAGGACAGAGAGTTATTTGAGCTAGGTGGCCATCTGTCTAGTGAAGGATCTGGAGCAATGGAGCAATGGAGGGGGTAGGGACAAATAAGTAAATACTTCAGCCTACTCCTTTTCAAACAAATAATGGAATGATATTTTGTAATGATTGTGAAGGCACATGTTTGAAATGTTTGAAATAAAAATGAACTGAACTGAACTGAACTGAACAATGTTAAAATCGCCTCCAACTAATAACAGGAGATTCGGGTATTTGGATAACCAGAACAAAAAGCGTGTTTCAAGGGCATCCAGTAAGAAGTCATTATCAGACTTAGAATTAAAACCATACACGTTGGCAAGAAGAAGAAGTGTACCATCAATGTTGACAATCATTAACACATAGTGTCCTTCTGAGTCCATTTCAGAGTGCATAACGTTCCCATTAAATTTGTTCTTCAGAGTAGTAACTCCTGCCGATCTTTCTGATCCATGTGAGAACCATAGGTCCTTGCCCCACTGTGTTTTCCAAAAAGCAGTATCCTTAATAACAGAATGTGATTCTTGAAAAAAAACAAAGTCAGTATTCTGTTGATTTGCAAACAAAAACAAAGCTTTTCGCTTAACAGTGTCTCTTAAACCCCTGACATTGAGAGAACAAAGTGATATAGACAGTGCGGCTTTAACACAAAATAATGAACAGTTTACTTCCCATAGTTAACATGGAACTGGTATTAACTTTTATCCTGAACCTCAAAATTGTAAACAACCCCTTTGACATCTTTAACTTTATACCTCAAGGAGGGCATGAAACCTCCATCATCGCAGGTGCAGCTTGATCCTCAGGCGAAGTGAGCGTTGGGTGCACCTCTTTCCCCTCAATGATCACACGGACCCCGGCAAAGTGAGCTCTTTTTCCTTCTTTCCTTGCAGCATCAATAAGAGGCCAAAGCTTCTCTCGAATTGCCCTGTCAGCAGAGGACAGATCTTCAGAGAACCTCATGTAGTTTTCTTTCAGAAAGGAACAGTTTTTAGCTTTTCTCCAGATCAAGTCACGAGCTGATCTTGTCACAAATCGAATGATAACCAGCCTTGGTTTCTTCTGAGTTTCGCTGTAGCGGCCCAGGCGATGAACTACATCAATGCTGTTTTTGAATCCTGCACTTGTTTCCCCGGCAACAGTGCAGCAGATGTCAAGTACTTTTCTGGTGATGTCTTCTTGCTTTTGCTCAGGGACACCTGAGAGCCTGAGATTCCATCTCCGATGGTATCTTTCAACTTCGTTGACCTTCAGTTCTACTTGAGACATTCTGCTGCTGTTTTTTTCACAAGTAGCTTTAACGGTTTTGGTGACATTCTTCAAAGATTCTACTTCCAAGAACATGAAGTCAATAGACTTCTTCATGGCCTCGATGTTAACAGTATTCTTGCTGATCATAGCCTCCAGATTATCTGAGCGCTCATTAATTAAAGTAGCAATGTTGTTTTGCACATCAGCAAGAGTTATATCACCTTTGTGTTTTTTACCATCTGGTCTGGCTGGAGTATCGGGATCCGAGTCCGGCAGTGGCATCAGTTCAGGACTTTTGCTGCGGTTGTAGTCATGTTCGGCAGTCACGGCATTCTTGGGGCTGGTTTTTGAGCCAACAACACCTGTGTTTCTCTCCATTTCCTTGGTTGCTCCTTTGGTTAGACTTTTAAACTTCATGGGTGTTTCTTTTTCCTTCCTTTTGCTTCCCTGAGTTGCTGAAAACATCGCTGAGGTAACAGAGCTTTCCTGCTGTTAGCTGAGCTATCGCTTTGCAAAGAGGCTTGGGTCGCGAAAAAGTCCTTTGAAGTATGGTTCAGGAAGCCGTTACTTAGAAATGTTGCATACGTGTACTGAATAAACAGTCAGTAGAATAACTCATTTGTGATTCAGAGAAAAAACGACGGCTGAATGGTAAATGGCCTGTATTTATATAGCGCTTTTACTAGTCCCTAAGGACCCCAAAGCGCTTTACATATCCAGTCATCCACCCATTCACACACACATTCACACACTGGTGATGGCAGCTACATTGTAGCCACAGCCACCCTGGGGCGCACTGACAGAGGCGAGGCTGCCGGACACTGGCGCCACCGGGCCCTCTGACCACCACCAGTAGGCAACGGGTGAAGTGTCTTGCCCAAGGACACAACGACCGAGACTGTCCGAGCCAGGGCTCGAACCGGCAACCTTCCGATTACAAGGCGAACTCCCAACTCTTGAGCCACGATCGCCCTAAAGGGAAGTAAAACTGCAAAATCCTGCTTAGCCGCGGAGAAGAGTGTCTACCTCGGTCGCCATCTTGGCTGCTCCCCCGCGCTCCCCAGCCAGACCCTTCTCAACGTCCCTGTCACTACCCGATTCGTACCGGAAACCCGATCGGTACCCCGCATGCGCAAATCTTACGTCACTTCCTCTCTTTGCCAACATTGCGACATTCAATATATTTGAATGATACGGTTAGCGCCCAGTTAGCTCCTAGCATTTCTCAACAGCTCTGCCTCCTTTTCGACTGCCCGGGACATTTAAACAATGGATAATCCGTATACAAAGAAATTCATGCTTTTCTCCTCAAGCGTCCCCCGATTGAGCAACAGCGCCGTAAAATAAGAAGAATGGCGCCTAATTACAGAGTTAATAATGCAGACTTTGTAATATCTCACGTGTAGATTCATCAGCCAGATGAAGTGTTTACTGACAATTGACAGTGATAGCGCACATCATCATCACTATTCCAACAATCCTCTCCTCACAGACAAGCATAAACACACTCGACTATCGCTAAATCAGATTTAACACACGTTTGTAATGACGATAATTCAGTTTATAATAGGGTTTATTCGCTCGGTCAGCAGGTGGCGGTATCCTCGTACACTGGGGAGTAAACTGCCATTAAACGAACAGAAGAAGAAGAAAACATCTGCACATGCGCAGTACGGATCGGGTAGACCCGATTTGTACGGTCAGACTTTACACATGCGCAGTAAGGATCGGAGAGTCCTGATCCGTAACTTTCTTTTTATTTTTCATTTTTGTCTACATTGTACTGAAATGCTTCATTATTGCAAACATTTTAAGATATACTTGTTATTCTTAACATCTTAACAGATACTCTGACCCATAACTATCGTAAAACGCTACGACCGGAAGTAGAAACCTTTCGCGCATGCGGGGTACCGATCGGGTTTCCGGTACGGATCGGGTAGTGACAGTCCCACTTAAATCCTGCTAAATGAAACAACTGCACCACCTGCTGTCTCAAATGTCACCCTGCACTGACTCCAGTAACAGCAAAGGATGCTGGGTAATATTCAGTGTGGTAAAGAGAGGACCTACCTACTTTGTCCTTGACCATAAATGCTGGAGCTGTGACTGTAAACCTGTAAAGAGCCAGCAGACGTCACCCAGAGGTTACAGCTGCTGGGCCCCAGTCTGACTCATCACTGTGAGCCACAGCTTAGCCCGCACTAAACAACCAGACCGCTGAGCAGCTGTTTTCATGCAGCGTTTGAAGAACACAAAGTCTGTATGCTCTGATCTTAGTTCAGTAACACATCATTTATGAAGTTAAATAAAATGTCCCTTACTTTTCCTCTTCTTTGCATCTTTCTCCATTTCTGAGTGTCACACCCTGTGTTTCTCTCCCTCTGAACTACAGCACACATGTTTAGTGTCAAACGTCACATAAGCACTTTGTGTGTTTGCTGATGTTTGTTGAGCTGTTAAAAAGGTTGCTGTTGAACTTCCCTGCTGTTTGCTCCTCTTCTGCAGCGCTAACTGGATGCTGAACAATGCTTTGCGACTTTACATCTGCACCATGAACGCATCAACAGTGAGGGTGTGAGTGGAGTGTCGCTATTTTCTTATTGCTGAGTAAATATCTGTAGAAGAAACGCCAGGCTGCAGTTCACAAAACCTCCTGGACAGCTCCATGTTTCCTCTCTAACATCAGTCTGCGATGGTCTGATGGAGGATTCCAGCTGTTCAGCAGTCCTGGCTCTGCTTCGTCCTGTTGTTGCTTACATGATGCTCCAGATGTTGTCTGCTGGTCAGAGGTCTGGACTGCAGGCGGGCCGGTTCAGCGGCCGTGCGGCTGGGACAGATGCAGTCTGCGATTTAGCGTTGTTCTGCTCAAACACGAAGGCCTCCCAGAGACACACGTCAGCACGGAGCAGGTGTCAGAGCAGTGTATAAACACCTGTTTATACCTTTGAGCAGTGATGGAGCCTTTCCAGACGTGCCAGCTGTCAGCTCCGATGCCCCCCATGAGAGCTGCAGGCTTTGACCTGAGCTCTGATATCGTTAGTCTGGAGGATGTGGAGTCCATTTTTGGCTCATAAGTAGAATAAGTCATCATAAATATAAGTAGTAATAAATAACGTTAAATGATTGGTCAAAGCATTAAAATTATGTTTTAAAAACTACAAAAAAAAAATCTCCGCCTACGAATCCCAGAATGCCCCTGTGCGAGGAGCAGCCGGCTCCACGTGCTCGGAGGTTTAAACGAGCGGCTGCAGCGCAGAGAAGGGGCGGGAAAGTGTGTCACTGGGGCACGAGGCTCTCCCCGCGGTCACATGGTCCCGTTTTCTGCCGCGTGCGGGCACGGCGGCCCCCGCACATTCATCATCATCAGCGTCCTGCTGCGCGCGCGCCTTGTTTCAAAACACACAGGCAGGCAGACAGAGGCGCGCGTGCAGCAGGACGGATCGCTTGGTTCCGCGTGCAGCAGGAGCAGTAGTTTGAATTCACAGAATAAGACCCCGCTTCTTCTTCTGTGGTGGTTTCTTCTCCCACGTCTCCGAGCCTGGGATGCGTGCGCAGCGGTAGCTTTCTGGGACTTTTAAACGAGGGTCGCGTGTGTGACTTTTTCTCGGATGTCACAGTGACCACCGCTGCCATGGACACGAACAACAACAACAACAACAACAACAACAACCCAGGTAAATACGTCCCCTACTCTGCACCTCACGCTTACATTAGAGCTGATAAGAGCGACGCTGTGCGCGTGCGGTACATTTATTTTGACTTTTAACAGTGTGGGGGTCTCTGCTGCTGCTTCAGAGGTCGAGTTTTAAAAGTTGTCAAATTTCACATGGAGTTTGGCAGCAGCGCGGGGTGAAGGCTGAGACAAGCAGGTTACTGGTCGATGAGTAAACTGTTGGTATCGTTAGTATCGGACCACAGGTCGAAGCTTTGAGCACCTGCGGCTGTGTGGCGCGCGAACCTCTGTTCCGGTGTTTGTGTCCGCGGTACAGGTTCTCTCAGCGAGGGGGGCGGGAGCATCGGGTTCAGGTCCAGACCAGGTTCTGGACCCCGCATTGTCCTCACTGCAGTCCCCGTGAGCAGGTGTCCGTGGCCGTGTTTCGGGAACAGCGGGTCCCGCTTGGCACATGTCCGGCGGTGGTCACGGGGACCGTGTACGTGACTGCGCCCGTGTGTTCGGGTAAGTGGGTCAGAGTGACAGCGGTCATGTCGGAGGGTGGACAGGTGTCAGGTGGACCCGCAGTAATGTGTGTGTACGTGCTCGCTCGCTCGCTCGCGCCAGTTGCCGGTTCACATGGACCGGCAAACCGAGCCATGTGCGCTATGTTTTCACGGAGCTCCGCGGGCTGTGATTGGCTGCCACTGAGCCTGAGCTCATTGTATAATTCCGCTGCTCCTCCCCCGGCTCCTCCCCCTGTGTGCTCCAAACACGATCACATTTAAAGATTTGCGCACAGTCACGTGGTTTGACGTTTGCTCATTTTCGCTGACGTCAGGAGCCTTTGCTCTCTTCTTCTGCACTTTTATAGTTTGTATTTGTATGTGATCAGATTATTGATCATGGCTGATTCTGATCGATGAGGATCTTTAGCACACACTGATGGTTCATCGATGATAGTAGTTACAGTCCGGCTCTCACCTGTCCTCACCTGTTAAAGCTGCAGTTTGGGTGTTTTTGTCTCCCCCTGCTGGCGCAGACAAGAACAACACAAACACAGCTGAGCGCTGGTTTCTGTGTGTGGCTTTTATCTGCAGCAGCACAGACTGCACTCAGCTTGTTTCAGGCAGGAGTCACAGAGTTTTATTCAAATGCCACTAAGGATGTTGAGCCGTACACAGAGACACGTCACACACCTCGCCACAGACACCTGCAGCTGACCGCGGTGACGTGGAGCTGCTGGGAGACGCAAGAACACAAAAACATGAATCTGTGTTAAAATAATCCCTCAGGAGTTTTTTCAGACTGCAGGCTTACTGATGTAAATAACGATAATATATTTATCACATGATGTAATAAAGTGTAAACCGACAAATAAAACTCGACATAAAACCTGAACACAGTGACGAACACGACAGGTGAGACGATGTACCTGTGCAGCTGATTTATTTACATTTCTGGGACAAAAGGAGCCAATCAGAGGGGAGTGAGGTCAAGGAGGGAGGTGTGAATGAGTGAGGGAATAAAACAGATGTGAATGATGTATGTGATTTATGGAAGCGTCTCCATGTCTGCTCGAAGTCCGATATTCCTGATCCAGGATTCCTGCTGTATCCCCAGGATAGAGCGCCGCTCTGCTCGCTCTCACAGATCACCGTGTTTGTGGTTTAAAGCTCATCACAGCGGACACTTACTGACACTACACTACCCATGAGCCTCAGCTGCTGGTGCTGAGCTCAATGATAACAGACATTCGCCGCACTGACGTTCAAAGAGCGTTTGGCTCGTGTGAACTTCCTGTCAGCTCAGAGTTCAGCTAACACGTTTCCCTGCAGCACGCCCACAAACCTCAGACCAACTTTAAAAAACATGGCGGCGTGACGCTTAAACACGTACTTAAAAGGTGATAAAGAGGGTTCTTAGAGAACGTTTAGTAAAACATCACTGCAGCACTGTCAGAGAGACTCTCAGGACACGTCAGCGTTCGACCTCGAGTCGTTAGCCGTTAGCCACTTTGAAATTCCCACGGTGAGCAGAGACCCTGATGAAACCCGTTTACGCTCAGTCAAAGAGGGCGAACATGTGTCAGCAGCTGGATCCTCTCCTCTGGAGGTCAGCACAGTGCCTGAAGGAAGCACAGCGTCTTATTCCAAGCACGGATCGTTTAAAACCTTCACGAGGGCCTGAAGATCATGTGATCTGTCCTGAGACCTCGTGAGCAGCAGAGACGTGCCACGTCACCACCGCGAGCGTCAGCGCTAACGGGAAACTTTATTAGAAAATGATTCCCAGCTGGAGCATGATGCTGTTGTCAGGTGGAGGTGAAATGAAGCTTTCTTATCCCACAGTCTGATAGGAGCCTTTGCAGATTACCCAGAATGCACTTTGTGGAGCTTCCTGCAGGGCACGCTGGTTACTGCTCCTCTGAGGATGTGACTGATGAAGTCAGATGAAGGTTATTCTTCTTCTGCGGTTTCAGCTTTAATTATCTCTGAGTGGCTGTCGCTCACGAGACGAAGCAACTCATCTGCCAATTAGAAGGTTGGTGGTTCAATCCCTGGCTCCTCCAGGCTGGGGCAAGACACCAGCCCCAAAATGTTCTCTGACACATCCAACGGCGTGTGTGTCAGTGTGTGTGTGTGTGTGTGTCACTGTGTGTGTGTGTGTGTCAGTGTGCGTGTGTGTGTGTGTCACTGTGTGTGTCAGTGTGTGTGTGTGTGTGTGTCAGTGTGCGTGTGTGTGTGTCAGTGTGCGTGTGTGTGTGCTCTGGGAGTAGAAGAATCAGTCCAAAAACAAGCCCCTCCTCTTCGCTTTCTCTTCTTATTCTTGGACTGTGAGCAGCTTTGCATGACTGACAGTTCATAATAATCCTTCTGTATCTGACTCTGGGCTGACTCCGCAGGCTCTCATTCATCCTCTGGGATCAGCAAGTTTACTCTCTGTGATGTCATAGAGGTCTGCAGTCTGCAGTCTTGGCTCACACTCAGCTCGTTACGAGAAACTCTAGATTGTTGAGTATGAACATCGCCATAGCAACAGCAGATATATGACAGGAAGTGAGGAGGAGGTCACGTTTAAGCTGAAGAATCTTATTTTACTGCAGCAGAAAACGCTGCAGATCTGTGTGTGTGTGTGTGTGTGTGTGTGTGTGTGTGTGTGTGTGTGTGTGTGTGTGTGTGTGTGTGTGTGTGTGTGTGAGAGAGAGATGAATGGCGGGAACGTGAGAGTGTGTGCAGAGGGAGGGTAGGCGTGGGTGTGGGCGGGCCTCTGGCGCTCCAGTCCCGTTGCAGAGCCGTCTGAGTGGAGCAGGCACGTGTCTCAGGGGCGTGACCACGGAGTACACACGAGCCTCCCGCCGAGGCTGCGTGAGGGGGAGGAGGGGAGGAGGAGGGAGGCAGCAGGTTCAGCACAGACATGAGCACAGCTCGGATATTTCTGTGGTCAGACGCTCAGAGGCCATGTGCAGCTTTATAAACACGTCACGTGACCTTCATCAGCACTCGTTTGTGTCTGCATTTCCAGTGTCTGTGCTGGTCTGTGAGCTCGCTGTGGTTCCTCGTGTAGCGTGAAGGTGATGGCGGCTGCTCTCCTTGTTCCTGTCTTGGTGACCCAGTTTGTGAGCTGGCAGCGGGCCTTGCTGTGTGAGTGTGTGAGCACAGACTCACAAAGCACACATTCAGCCTGAGTCTGAGCAGCAGAACATGAAGGTGATCACAGCTCGCACTGGTCGTGTGTGTGTGTGTGTGTGTGTGTGTGTGTGTGTCACGTGCAGCTCTGACATGTGCAGACAAACATCATCCTCTCATAACAAACAAAGAATCAGGGGTTTCCTCCTGTTAGTGCTTCTGACTCCTCGCCGTGTGTTGACTAACAAACACATCGTTAGTCAACACTAATGCTCTGTGAAGGTCGCTGCGTGTCACGAGGTGAAAGGTGTTTGTCCCAACCTCAGTGGGGTCAGGTAGTTAGTGATATTGTATCATACAGGGACACCAGAAGCTGATACTTAATCAGATAAATTCAAATATTTTGGGAACACTACAAAACAGAGGGCCCATCTCTGCAGCGTGGTCCTGACATAACGTCCAACGCCATCGAAGCCACGGCGGTAAAAACAGGACTGCAGCCTCCCACAGAGATCAAACCTGCCGCTGCACCGATCGTGTTCAGCGGTCACAGTCTGCATGTGCTGCTGATGAAATCGTTGCTCAGAGCTTCACGTGATTTACAGGATGCTGATGGGAGGCAACAGGTCTGCAAACAGTCGCTCTCAGACGCTGTGCACATGTGGCAGCCGATCACTTCATTTTGAGCCCGCTCGGCGGCAGACCAACATTCACGGCAGCTTTCACTGGTGCTTTGATGAAACCTGAGAAGGTGTGAGTCTAAATCCCGCCTCTGCTGAGCGGCGGTACAAAGTCACGCTGCGCTGCACAACGAGCAGAACAAAGAGCAGAAATAAGCACTTACAGGCTTTTATTTTGTAGGAGGAGGCTGTGATATGTACAAGCAGTAAAACCGAGTCGCTCAGAGCGTTCGAGGAGTAGAGGTGGAACGCTTCCCCCTCACCACTGTCAATAACCTCTGACCTCCCCTTGCTCTCCTGCAGGAGGCGTGATCTCCTACGTGGGCTCCTCCGGAGGCTCTCCCACTCGGACCAGTCCGGTCTCCATGTACAGTGAGAACTCCAACTCCCAGTCCTTCTTCACCTCCTCCTCCTCCCTCACCCTGCCGTTCCTCAGCTCCGGCTCCAGCTCAGGGTCAGCCGGAGACGACGGGTCCTCCTC
Organism: Aulonocara sp. 'chitande type north' Nkhata Bay; assembly: GCF_057382095.1. NCBI lineage: Eukaryota > Metazoa > Chordata > Actinopteri > Cichliformes > Cichlidae > Aulonocara > Aulonocara sp. 'chitande type north' Nkhata Bay. The sequence continues at coordinate 37,495,108 of NC_141347.1, forward strand.
GGCCTCCTCGTCGGCGGCAGGCTCGCCTCGAGGCCGCGACGACGGCGGCTCTCTGAGGACGTCGCCCAGCAAGTCTGTGGCCAGTCTGACCAGTAAGTACGCAGTTCGTTTGCATGTTTGTGTGTTGAGCTGAACGGAACCTCTGATGTCACTTCCTGTATGTGACTGTGTTTCAGAGCTGAACGGCATGGTGCTGCTCTGTAAGGTCTGCGGCGATGTTGCCTCGGGTTTCCATTACGGCGTGCACGCCTGCGAAGGCTGCAAGGTGAGATCTCACACACACAATGGAACTACCGACTCAATGATAGTATTTGTGTTAATTAATTAATTAAAATCTAAAACTGTTATTCTTATTTTTTGTTTTTGTAATATTTCAGAGTTATTTACTTCCTGTTTATTTTCAAATGCGTTATTTCTTTATTCACACACATCACATGCACACAGGCTTTAAGTGATGATGTGATGAAGCTTCAGTCCAAACTACTCTGCATTTATTAAGGCTGTTGTGTTTTTAACATGTTTTAATCTTTTGTATCTTGTTCTGTTTAATCTGAACAAGCCCCTAAAAACAGTCAGTGATCCCTGTCGGCCTCTCTCGGCTTTTATTACCACTGTTCATTTTAAAGCTCAGTTTTTAAAACCTTACGATGTAGCTACAGCCCAGCCCAGGCAGCAGTATATGAACGACTAACCTTGTATTGTGGATGGATTATCTCAGTTGTTCTCCTGGCTGAAGTTTGGTCCTTTTACAGCATCCTGCCATGCGATTGCATTTGTTCCTGACCATCAGGAACCTTCACGTTAACTTTTATCGAGTGGAAGAAAGTTAGCGTTCATCCTCCAGCTTCACTGTGTTTATGCTAACATAGCTGTGTCGCTAGCGGTCACGTAGCACATCATTATATAGCAGCTAGCCCAACTTCAGTAACCCTACAAACGCCACTGCTGTTTAGTTTTCTGTCTTCATTTATGTTGGAAGTGATAGCAGAGCTGTACGTTTTAATTTGTTTCAGAAATCTCTCAGTCAGAACATGCTATTTTTGCGTGGAAGCTAGCGAGCTAACTTCCGCTAGCTTCCTGCTAACTTCTAACTCCGTTAAATTTAATAAATTCTGTTTTCATGGATGTTAAACTTAACTGTTACACCTGGTAAAGCAGCAACGCTGATCATTTTATTACAGATGAAAGAGTTTAGACAGTTTTTAACTCTCAGTGATGCCGCAGTGTTCGTTTGGCTTTGGAACCTGAAGCGGCTAATGACGTCAGACTTAAAGACCGGATATACAGTCCGCGGATTTTGGCAGTTTTGGGGCTTGGTGGTGATGACGATGATGATGCTGAAGGTGACGGTGTGGGCGTGTCTGGTCTTGCAGGGCTTCTTCCGCCGCAGCATCCAGCAGAACATCCAGTACAAGAAGTGCGTGAAGAACGAGAGCTGCACCATCGTGAGGATCAACAGGAACCGCTGCCAGCAGTGCCGCTTCAAGAAGTGTCTGTCTGTGGGCATGAGCCGCGACGGTGAGTGCCCGCCTCACCTGCACGCCCACCTGCAAGCCCGCACACTCTGAATCCGACCTAACTCCTCCTCTTCCTCTTCTGTCCACAGCGGTGCGCTTCGGGCGGATCCCGAAGCGCGAGAAGCAGAGGATGTTGGCCGAGATGCAGAGCGCCATGAATAACATGGTGAACAACCAGCTGCAGAGCGACTTCCAGCTCGCCAGCCTGTCGTCGTCCTCCTCTTCCTCTTCCTCATCCTCTTCCTCATCCTCTTCCTCCTCGCCGTGCCCGGGGGTGACCATCGCCCCCGGGCCTCAGCCCTCAGCCCTGCCTCCAGCCCCCTCCTCACCCTCCCCGCCTGCTTCGGCTTCCTCTTCCTCCCCACCGCCTCTTCCCTCCCATCAGAGCTCCTCCCCCTCCTGCTCCCCACCCCCCAGCCCCGGGATGGACTCCACCATTAGCGCCATTGCTCGCGCTCACCGCGAGACGTTCCTATACGCTCACGACAAGCTGGCCAATAACCACGTCCACCACAATGGGGAGGCGGAGCTCTGGCAGCCCAACCGCTGCCCAAACGGTTACCATGCCAACGGCCTCAACACCATCTACCACCACAATAACAACCTGGCCACAGAGTGCTACCTACCGGAAAACAGCCGCACATATCTTCACCGTAGCAACGGGAGGCAAAGCCAGCAGAGCGGTCCCGCTGGTCATGTGACCCAGGAGCAGCGCTGTCCAGTGAAGAAGCAGACGGGGATCGTGCTGGTAAGAGCTCATCCACTGGGGGAGGGTTTACAAGCTGTCACCTGATTGGCTGACGGTGCTGTCCTGTCTCCGCAGGCTTGTCCAATGAACATGCAGCCTCACGCCGACCCCTCGAAGACCCCGCAGCAGATATGGGAGGACTTCTCGCTGTCCTTCACGCCCGCCGTCAGGGAGGTGGTAGAGTTCGCCAAACATATCCCAGGATTCAGCGGTCTGTCCCAGAACGACCAGGTGGCCCTGCTGAAGGCCGGCACCTTTGAGGTGAACCTGTGATGTCACTCGGTTTAGTGGGCGAGGTTTGTGCTGATTGACCCTGTGCACGAGAAAATGCTAACTTCCTGGTTTGAGACCGGATGTGGGGTTGTACATTTCCGGTAGCTTTACTTTGCGGTCAATCGCTACTGTGAAGATATCCTCCAACATCATGTCCAAAACTCGAAAACAGAAAGATGGCGTTAAGTTACAAAGAGCAGAAGCTGGGAACGCTCACCGCTGCTGTGTCATAAAAAATCTAATGATCAGTTTTGACGTTTAAAGAGTTTAGATCGATCAGTTGTTTACTTCACTCAACACAAGCAGAACTGCATCACTGCAGCAGAAGACACATCGTCCACATGCAGAAGCACATCTCTGTATAGTGACTGGTCTGATGATTTAAACAGGCAAATGTTCAGCATTCAAACTACAGGTGAAGAATAGTCAAACCAGATGTTTCCCGTTATGTTGATATCAGCTAGTCAAGTACACACCTACACAGCATGTCAACAAACCGTGAAAAAAGCCACACAAAAATGAATGATTGCTGGTAACGGTTTCTATACATTAGTATGTACGAAGGGTATGTTGTGACTTACCTTCAAAATTACAGCGGTCCCTCGCTATAACGTTCACCTTTCACCTCGCTGTTTCGCAGATTGCAAGTTTGCATGCTTTTTTTTTACGTCACATTGTGTCCTGCGTCCTGATCGCTGCAGACGATCTCCTCCGTGACGTCTCTCCTGTACAGTACAGAGTCGCTGCATCGATGCTAGCAGTGTGACTCTGAAGTGCAGTACTGTATGTCCACGATGTCCACCAAACGTTTGCACCGTCAAAAAATAAAATTGGCTACTTGATTTCACCTCTCGCTGGTTATTTCTATAACATAACACCCGCGATAAACGAGGGACCGCTGAGAAATATAACATTTGAATCCATTTTCTCTTTTGCTCTGAGGCGCGGGGGAAAATATCGACAAGTCGATGGACATCATTTACAGATATATTGGGTAAATGCCCGAGACATCTATAGAAATGTAAATCGCCGCTTGATTCATTCATTTGCTTAACTTGTTTTGGACAATAAACCAGGCGCGAATAGGACACCGGAAACAAAGCTCCCCACAGGAGTTTCCGCACCGGAAGTAGCATATGCTAACGTGCACATAGTCAGTTGGTTGATTGAGATTCCTTAGATGCTGTACCCGACCTGACCACTAGGCAAACTGGGGGCGCTGCACCCACCCTCTAGATATTTACCATGTCTTCTCACTCAGCCAGTTACAGCACTGTCATCCAATCAGAGCACATTTTAGGGAAATGACCTCTGACCTTTGAAAAAACTATTGAGTTCACCCTCGAGTCCACAAGAGTGCGAGTTTAAAAACTCCCACTAACGTTCCCGAGGTCAAAGATCTGAAGCTCAGGTTGCTGTTTAGTTGCATTTGTTCATGGAGACGTAGCGGTCGCAGCAGTTGCTTGTTGCAGCATTTGGTTAAGTTAGTGAGTTGCCGTGTTTAGTTGCAGCATTATGTTTCATTGTGAGACGCAGTCTTTGCTGTATTCTGCCCTCGCACTTAACTAGACAGATGGACAACCATCTTCCCATGTAGAAAAACCACAGCGCTGTTCCTTTCTGGCAGATTTATTTGACTGGATGCTTCGCATGGCTTTGTTGAAATACATGAATGTGCCATAGGGGTAGCAAACTGTCCTTCTCCCGCTAGACAGGAAGTAATGAGAAATAGCACTTCTGGTAGGATGTCAAAATAAAATGAACAGTGTGCCAGAAACAAATAAAGATTGCATGAACTTATATAACACTACATAACATGAGGGGCGAATCTTAAGGAGCCAGAACATGCTGCATTGTCTGTAGGTACAGAAAATGTTGCAGATGTAGTCCTGGAGCTACAGCATGATGTTTACTTGTTGCTGCAGATGTAGTTTGTGTTGCAGTTGCTTGTTTTCTGTGTAGATTTGCAGTCACCCACGTCACGAAAGCTTTCTTTCCCAGCTCCTTAGGCTAGTTGCTTGTTGTTCAGTTGCAAGTGTTGCATACGTTGCAACGTAGTGGTTGCTAGAGTTGCTGTTGTTGCAGGATTTGGCTTAGCTGCAGGAGTTAACGTGTTGCTGCAGTTGTAATGGGCGGTGTTTGGCTGAAGTTGCTGTGTTTAGTTGCAGGAGTTTGGATGTGGCGAGTTTTCTAGGCAGAGGATGTTGATCTATTAGCAGGAGTTGCAGATGTAATGTTGCTGTAGTTACACGCCTCCTCGTTGGTTGCTCAAACTCGTGTCAGGCTGAGATTGAATGAAACCTAAATGTGTCGGTGACATCATCGCGCTTTCACTGATTGCCCGTCCTTGTTTCCTGTCTCAGGTGCTGATGGTGCGTTTTGCGTCGCTGTTTAACATGAAGGAGCAGACGGTGACGTTCGTCTCCGGCGCCACCTACAACCTGCAGGAGCTGCGGGCGATGGGCATGAGGGACCTGCTGGGAGCCATGTTTGACTTCAGCCACAAGCTGGCGGCGCTGGAGCTGGACAGCGAGGAGCTCGGACTCTTCACCGCCGTGGTGCTCGTGTCAGCAGGTGAGCAAAGATCGCCGCCGCCGTAGATTAGCTGAAACGTATCGCAGTTATTTAAGCAACGTGTTGAGTGTTTAAGAAGGAAGTATAGAAAATCAACTTCCTGTTTGTAGCACATAACTACGGCGAGTGCAGGTGTAGCCCGAGTTTGTGTGGTTTAGCTGTTGTTGTTGTTTTCGATGCACGTTCAATCATCCAGGTAAGGAAATCGCTAAAAGTTGATTCTTTCATCTGGATGTTTTCAGAGGAGAAACGTTTCTCCATGTTGCTGCTGTAGTTGCACCAACTTGTTGAGTTGCAGGTTGTGCCAAGTTTTGGTGTAGTTGCAAAAGGTACCGTTTGTTCAAGCTGTTGCTGTAAGTGAAGCGTCGTGGTTGCAGTGATTTAGGTAGCAGCAGCGGCGTATGTAGATGTTGTTGCCGTAGTTGATGTCTTGTGTTTAGTTGCATAGTTAATAATTTTTGGTTGTTGTGTGTCGAAGTTGCACATGTCGAGTTTGTTTTTAAACTGTTTAGTTGCAGCTGTTGCTGTAGATGTAGTGGGTGGAGTAGTCACCGGGTTTGGTTCAGTTGCAGTAGTTGTAGACGTAACAGTTGTTGCAGTTGCTGCAGATGTAGTGGTTGCCCGTTGCTCGCTGACCTGCCCTCTCCGTGTGGTTTCAGACCGCTCCGGCATCGAAGACGTGGCGTCGGTGGAGCAGCTGCAGGAGAATCTGATCCGCGCTCTTCGCTCGTTGGTCAACAAGTCGCCCGTCGCCCCAGAGAGCGAGCACCTCGACGTGGACTCGCCACGCTTCACCAAACTGCTGCTGAAGTTGCCAGATCTGCGGACGCTCAACAACATGCACTCTGAGAAGCTGCTGTCCGTCCGCATCGACGTTTGATGACATCACTGCGATGTCACCGCATCGCCACGCTCTCCAGCCCTTAACATCGCAGCGTCATCCAGACCGCATCGGACTGGCAGGATGATGATGTCATCAGCAGAACTTTGCAAGACATGCGTCTCCCCGCCAAAATAAAAGTCTGCTTTAAAACAGCTGGTTGATGTTTTAAAGGAGCAGGCTGCCATTTTTAAACCACACTATTTTAACCTGTGTAAGCCCAATCCGTTAGCTTAGCCTAGCCAGCCCAGTTCTTTGACTTTACTGGAGCGTCGCCAGCAGGAAGTCTGAAAGACAAAAGTAAGAAGCGTGAAGGACGTGGACGACGACAGTACGCTAACTGACGAGCTCACACAGGACAAACCTGTTCGTTCAGCTTCACTTCCACTTCCTGTTGATGTCATCATTCTGTCTGATTTTAGCTTCGTTAACGTTCATGATGAGTTCAGACGCTTTTAATTTGAAAGTTTTCCCAGCTGGAGACAGATGCACACTAAAAGTAGCTCTTTCAAACATCTGGACGCATCCAGCTGCTTTTAATGATTTTAAGGACTTTGGGATCAGCTCCTTCGATTTTCAGCGGCCGGCGATCTCTGACTGCGGCGGCCTCCACTTCCACTCTGCAGGAAACAGAAACTCTTCCAGTACGAACTGATTCATCCTGAACTTCCAAACTGTGGAGCGCCCGGAATGATGACTCCACCTACTACAGAGATGGAGGAGGCGGGGCGTGACCTGGCGACGCCTCAGACAAACCTTATGCAGCTGATGTTCTGTAAAGAAACTGTACATAGCCATGAACACAAAGATCCAGCTATACTTGAACTGTTTCCCTGAGATCTGTTGTACACAACTATTTTTGGTTAATATGAATATATGCCTGTGCAGATATCGTGACTATTAAAGTATGTACGAGCGAGGAAGTGCACCTGATGAAAGAAGATCTCTGATGTGTTTTAATCTGTGGTTTATGTTGTAAAGACGTTATATAAAAATGATATATAAATATATGCACACATGAGTCGTCCTGAATCTATAATATTCACACTGATCATAAAGACGTTACTGCGATGGACTGATGATTGGACGAGTCGGAGCTGAAGTAAAACGACCTTCAGTTTTCTCTCAGCGAAGCTCATTTTACCCACCAGCAGCGGAGGAGAAGCTGGAGTCAGTTACAGCGGCTGGTGGAGATGCTGTAGTGGCAGGGTTTGATGTCACAGACTCAAGCTGCTGCTGGTTGTAGTTGCAGCAGCTGTAGAGCGGGTGATGTAGCTGTAGAAGAGCCTGATTCGAGCTCTCTGTTATTGTACCGCAGCAGCTGTATGTGCTCTCTTCACGCCCCAAATCAAAATTGAGGAGGCTGTAAAGCAGCTCATGATGTTGGGACTAACAGTCACAAAAACTCATTTTACTACAGTAAAAACTTTTAAAAAAAATCTGAAAACTGAACAATCAGTTTTATTTAAGTAGCGCCAAATCCCCATCCGTCCGTCAGTCAAAGAGACCACGCCCCTAATAATGAGTTTATTTTGACACGGAAGTCTATGGGACTGACTCACTGCTGCCTCTGCTGGGCACCACAGGAACTGCAGCTCTCAGTGCTTCCATGTTGGGTTTATTCTAGTTTATTTAGACACGAAGCTTCGTCTGTGTCACCTAGCTCACCTTTATTAGTGGAATATAAAGGTGTTTAGGGTTATATTCCAGTGGGTCTGAGCTCAGCGGCACAGTCTGCCCTCTGGTGGCGTTTTTGTGCCTTGCACTACAGTCACTGAAATACAACATCTAACATCGTCTCTTCACCATCACACATATTTATCTCTCTGTGAACTGTAAAGTATGAGAAGAAAAGAAAAAATATTTCATGTGTAATTTCAGGTTAAATGTTTAATGTTTCATATAAAAACGAGACACGTTGATGACTTATTAATTAAAACAAATGAAAAACATATTTCATATGAACTATAGGCTGTAAATACAGCAGCGCCAGCTTTCTCCTTCACCAGACTCCTTTGACTTTTTCACTGATTTTAGAGCCGCAGACTGTGACAAACAGACATCCACGTGTGTCTGAGCAGCATGAGGTGAAGCTGATCGTGATTGGTGGGTTTTTGGAGGTTAGTGTCCTGTTGGCTCTGAGCTTTCAGCAGTCAGTGGGACAGCAGGAGAAGAAGGAGAAAGTGAGTCACTCTGAGGAGAAAGTAGGTCGAACTGCAGCCTCATAATCAAACTTCCACTTTCTGGATTCTGATTGGCCAGCTGCATCTCGATCTCAGCATCCCCACTGCCCAATGAGCAGCCAGCGGGCGGAGACGAGCACCGTGTCCCAGTTTCAGATGGACTCGCACATCACTTCCTTTTAGTGCTGTGCGTACTTATATAACACGTTTACAGCCGTGTGGTGCGTCACCGTGACAACGGATCACTCTGATCACTGATTTACAGCAGCAGGAGGAGGAGGAGGTCCACAGCAGGAGGAGGAGGTCGTCAGGCAATAAACAATAACACAAACTGAGATGTTGCACACTTGTTTGTATGTGTGACACTGATGGTGATGATGTTTTCGCGTGGAAGCAGTCTCCACCAGACTCCAGTCAAAAATGTTCCGTTTTCACACGTTCACTTTTACAGTTACGTGTTTATCAGGGTTAAAGCTCCTTCACTGACGCACCAGACTCCACGCATATACGTGTATTTACAGCTAATAATAGCTGCTTTTATTACGCCTGGCAGCCGTCTCAAACCGTCTGCTCATCTGAGGAGATGCTGACAATCAGTAAATGCTTGGAGCAAAAACACGAAGCAGCCTGGCTTTCGTACGCTAACCCTCAAACCAAACTCCATTCACATTTGTGCTCATTTTAAACACGAACAGAATCCTTCACTTAGTCCACTCAGATATTTTCCTGATGTCAGTTTCCTACTGGTGACTCAGCAGCAGTCACACACGTCCACGTTCCGCTGTATTAAGAGTGGGTGAGATGTGCGTGGAGGGGAAACTCCACAGTGATCTGCAGTAATCTCATTCTTCAGCCGGACTCCTGTGCATACACTAACCAGCAGCTGCTTTTACTCCACTGTCCTCTCACCAGACTCCGGGTGGACCTTTCCACACCTTGCTGTGACCAAAGATCAGTGAAAATCTAACTATGTGCCCAAGAGCATCAGTTTTACAGGCTGTAATTTAGAATTATTTGTTACACCAAACTCCGTTTAAGTTTTGGCTGATTTTACACTTCCGTGCATTTGAACCAAGCCCCAGTGAGAAACGTTAAACCTGTTAAACCTGCATGTTCTGCAGACACACGTGAGCTCCGTGGCTGTTTCCGTGTTTCTATGAGAACACGTGACCCGGTGTGTCAGCAGCAGGAAGTCTTCCCGCGGGCTGTGCTCGGTTTTCCTTCAGGAGCCGCTCTGTCTGGTTTCTGACGGCGTGACATGTCCCCGACATGTTATCTAATCACGCGGACATGCGTGTGTGTCTTACGTCACGTTGTACAGTATCGGTGTAGCAGTGCATGCTGGGAAGCAGCAGACAGCAACACGAAAGGAAACAGCGACTCCCGGTGGCAGCTTTACAAAATAAAAGCTTCAGCTGAAGAATTGAATGAACATTTTTTTCTGCTGGATTATAAATGAAAGAAGTTCATGAAATGTTTTCAAACATGGTTTTTTTAAGTTTACATTTAAAAACAGACCCAGCTCAAGCAGAAATGGGCTTTTAAAAACAGCCTTTCTATTAAAAACAAAAATGGTTTTACTCTGCAAACATGCTTTTATTGATTAAAATCCTCCAATAATTGGTTTATTTTTTCTCACAAATATTCCTTTAATTTGACATATTTACTGACAGTTTCATTATTCCCTAAATATTTTTTATACGTTTTTATTTTCAGTAGTTTTTCTTATTCTTTTATAACTGACTGCAAACAGAACTTTGTTAGAGTACATTTTATTAGTTTAAAAATGAAGTTTCTGCTTCTTCTGTGTGAAACTGATGCTTCTGTAAATTCTATAAACTTCTTTATTTATCAGAGACAAACTTCATGTTTCACACACCCAGTTTGTCCTGCAGGCAGAGGTTTATTTTCATGTCATGTGATCACAGACAAAAACACTTCAGGGCAGGTAACACATGTGCAGGTGAGAGAGCGACCCCCGGTGGATGTGTGAGAGAAGACAGGAAACGGTACAGGAGGAAGACGTCGTTCAGAGGAGAGGACTGCTGTAGAGAAACACCAACCACTCGGTCAGACGCAGCTCACCGCTGGGAGGCTTAGACACACACACACACACACACACACACACACACACACACGTTCGTGTGAGACGCTGCAGCTGGAGCAAGAACACACGAGGTGAAATCAAAACCACTGAGATGAATGTTTGAGGCGGTCTTTGGGAGGTGGTGTCACGCCCCACCTGTGCAGGGTAACCACGGCGTCTCAAGCATCCTTTACTTCCCCAGACTCCAAGCCTCGCGTACTAACACACCTGAAACGCGATAATTTCACCTAAAAGCAGACTGTGAAGCAGCTTCCTGTTACCTTCAGCCCAGATGTGTCCACATGTTGCCCGTCCCGCCGAACGGACAGCAGGCGCGCCCGCCCCACGCGCGGGTATCCCTCCTCCACCTCCAGATGACACACCAGCGATGCCGTCTTCAGGTAGACGAGGAGGCGCTGGGCGGGGTGCCAGTCAATGGCGAAGCTGAAAGACAGATGGTGATTAAACGCCGTGGGAAAGAGGCCCCGCCCACGTCAATTCAATAATTGGTCAGCGCTTCACCTGGACCGCAGGCTCTGGATCTCAGACAACAGCTCGGCCTGCCCAACATAACACCGCATCACCTCCAGCAGGGCGGCGCTCAGCTCTACCCGTCGGCCCGTCAGGCTGTCCTCCGCGAGGTCCGCCGTCCCCTCGCTCACCTGAGGATCAGACGCCTTCATCACGCTCTATTTGAAGTTGGGCTACACATACTCACGGATCGATTGATCTACAGTTTGTAAGACACCCCTCGCATCTGTGACATCCAATCAGTTTTAATGAGTATTGATTGTTGATTGACTAACAGTTCTTAGTGTCGGAGGAAACCTGACATCACGCACACCTGTGTCCTTACCTGCAGTCTGAAGCGGTCGTCATGACTCCAGGTGACTGACAGCCTCAGCGGCTCCAGTTCATTGGACAACAAGTCAGAAGAGGTGTGTGGCCTGAGCTCCACACACAGCTCTGATTGGTTGAAGGCGAGCAGGTTGATCTGCATGACGTCCTGTGTGGTGCTGACGTGCACCTGCAGCCTGCCAGGTGACAGGAAGTCAGGTTAGCGACCAATCACAAGGGCTTCAATAGAGTCACGTGACTTTGTGGCACTCACTCGTCTCTAAGTCGCTGCCACTCGATCAGGTGACCGAGCATCACCTCTGACTCCGCCCTCAACTGGGCCAGCTGAAGGTCACATGACTGCAAAGCATTCTGGGCGTTCAGCAGAGACGACTCCAGCTGCTCACTCTGCTGCCTCTGCAGGGAACAAGGAGACAAGGGCAGGAGGAGACAAGGAGAGGAGAGGATGAGGCGACAAAGAAAAGCAAGATTACCTGATGTTTCACCTCCTCGACTCTTAGTGACTGACGTTAACCTGTGTGTGTGTGTGTGTGTGTGTGTGTGTGTGTGTGTGTGTGTGTGTGTGCGTGTGTGTGTGTGTGTGTGTGTGTGTGCGTGTGGATACCATGTTTAGATGTCTTTCTGAGGACCAAAATTGGAATGTGACTGTACTTGTGGGGACCAGATGTCCGTCCCCACAAGATTGAAGACATTTTGAGGCTCAAAATATGGTTTTAGTGTCAGAGTTACAGTTAGTTACAGCATCATGTCAATGAGATGCCCCCACTAAGATATGAAATCAAGTGTGTGTGTGTGACCTTGCTATGCAGATGCTGAACCAGCTGTGTGAGTGTGTGTCGTCTGTCGTGGATCTGTTGGATTCTGTCCTGCAGAGATCTGAGCAGCGCCTCGGTCTCCTCCACCCCTGACCTGCTCTCCACCTTCAGGGCCTTCCACCTGCCCCGAGCCCCACCCTCTGACACACACACACACACACACACACACACACACACAGTAAGTCACTTTCTTTGTGTTCTTTCCAGGTGAGACAGCACCACAGTGTGTGTACCTGGTTGGGGGGGGCAGGACTGTGCCATCAGTTGCTGGGCAGACTCCAGTCCTTCCAGCAGTGACATCATGGAGTCGAGGACAAACAGCTGACGCCACAGAACCTTCTGCATGCGACGGCGGTCCTGAACACACGTGACAGGACGATTTCAGGGACTGTTTTGATCTGTCAGCTGATTGTAGTAAATACAACATAAAAGAGATGATGTCACACAGAAATTAGAGCCAACTTAAAATAAACAATAAAGCAACATCATAGAAACATGAGGGTGACACACTGACGGGGCTCAGTGTTCATACCCACTCACAGGAGCACAGGTATACGAAACATATTCCATAAACAAACACTCACAGTGTGTGTGTTCTGTTAGCACTGTGGACTTTATCAAACACACCAAAACATCTGGATCCTGAGCATGAGGAAGAAGACTGACTGAAGCTCAGCTCACTGAACCACTGGCACGCTCCACACTGCTGCCTGTGGGTCATGTAACACGGCAGCCATTTTTAATGAGAACAAAGCAAAGCCTTCCGCCAGCGTCTCTCCTTATTGACGTTTCTCAGCCTCGTAGCTGCACTTCATGTATTTGTGGTGATTTTCATCAGACCCCCGTCTGTTTCTGCTGTCAGCCTGGAGCTGCTGAACACCTCCTCTACTTTATTCTAACATTGCAAGGATGGCTGTAGCACGGTGACGTGTTACACACACACACAGAGGAAACTGCTCAGTAACTGCGTGTGTGAGTATCAGCTGTCTCTGGTATGAACACTGATTGAAGTCCGCTCTGACAGGCTGGCCTCACTCAGGTGAGAAACTTGAAAACTTGCGACTGAGCCAACTCAGGGTCTGCTCTCCATTTCATTGTTTACGGTTTAACTATTCCCTCAGTGGGGGTCAGAGGTCAGGGTTTTGTGCGTTTTGCGAGGACTCTGATGTGTTGTGAGGTGTAGGCGGACTATTTTCTGCCACAGACCGTAAGGAAGAGCACCATCCGCGCCGCCTGGTCGCAGTCCGGCTCCGGTTCTCCGCGGGGCTCCAGCAGGGCCGGATCACAACGCCGAAGCACGCTGACAGCAAACAAACAAACGTCAATACTGAACCCTCGGTGACGCAGACCGTTAGCTTCAGCTGCTAACAGCTAATAAACTTCAGATTTTCAATGTTTTATTTCATCACGCGAGGCAGAAAACAGTCGCGTGACCCACGCTTCACGTGTGAAAAGGTTTCTGGAGTGGAAACAAACATTTATTGATGAGATTGATCACAATATATTAAATATTTTCAGACTTACGCTCGCACCGCCGCCATCTCTGTTTTCAAATATCCGCGCTCCCACCCGGGAGCTGATTGGCTCTCTGACAGTGACGCTACAGACAGTTAAGCCAATCATCGTGTTGAAGACAGCGACGCTCAGCGGTGAAAATTAATTTTTTTTTCACTTTTATTGTCACATCACATGTGCAGGTACATTGGTACAGCACATGTGAGTGAAATTCTTGTGTGCGAGCCCCACAAGCAACAGAGTTGTGCAAAATACAATAATGTAAACAAGCAAAATACAAGAATGGCTACATCTGAAACTAATAAATATATGTACAATATATAATAGTGTATGCATTTCTGGATGTGTATACTAAATATTTTTCTACGTGTGTGTGTGTGTGTGTGTGTGTGTGTACACATATTTTACAAATTAAATAGAGTAAACAATGAATAGAATATATAAAATAAAATATACAGAGTTGAGACATGTGCAAAACAGTGGCGTTACTGTACAGTATGGAGTGCATAATGTTGAAGTTCCAGTAGTGAAGCTGAGGTGTCTATGAAGTGTTCAGCAGTCTGATGGCCTGGTGGAAGAAGCTGTCTCTCAGTCTGCTGGTACGGGACCGGATGCTGCAGAACCTCCTTCCTGATGGAAGCAGTCTGAACAGTTTATGGCTGGGGTGACTGGAGTCCTTGATGATCCTCCCCGCTTTCCTCAGGCAGCGCTTCCTGTAGATGTCTTGGAGGGAGGGAAGCTCAAATTTGAAAAGCACCCATGAAATAAAAGGGTTTAAACGTTAACATTTTTTTTCAATTATTAAACTTTATTGAGAAACAGTATACAGAACATGTATACAACCAGAATGTCTGTGAAGGTTCTCAGTCATCCAGGTCATCGTAGTCAAAGGAGCTTGCAAAGGAAAGCGTCTGGACTTCTTTAAGTTGCTTGAAGACGTTTCACCTCTCATCTGAGAAGCTTCTTCAGTTCTAAGGTCAAATGGTGGAGAGTCCCAGATATAAACCTAGTGGGAGTTTCCCCCCACAGAGGGACAAAAGGACCCCCGATGATCCTCTAATCGCCTGAGCCAAGGTGGGAAACTGGGCGTGGGTCCCAATCAGCCAGAGTTTCGGGTGTGTTCATTGTGAAACCTGGCCCCACCTTATCATGCGAATTCCTGAGGTCAGATGGCCCAGGATGTGAGTGGGCGTTAAGGCGTCTGGGAAGGGATCTCAAAACTGGATTATAGATGGCAGAGAGTTGGTGTCGTAAACCCCCACACACGGACCAGTACCTCCTCTTTGACTCCCATCACCCTCTGGAACACAAACTTGGAGTAATCAGGACCCTACACCACCGGGCAGAACATGTTCCCTCTAAGCCTGAAGGGAAAAAGAAGGAACACACACATGTAAAGGAAGCACTTAAAACATGTGGTTATCCTAAATGGGCGTTCTTAAAGTCAGCAAAGAGGTAGAGAAAAGAAGACCAGACACCAGCGAGGGAGGATAAGAAGGACAGACGCAACAACATTGTCATCCCCTATGTAGCCGGTGTATCAGAGAAACTCAGGAGAGTTTTCTCCAAGCATGACATCCCAGTGTATTTCAGACCCAGCAACACGCTCAGACAGAAACTGGTTCACCCGAAAGACAAAACGCCAAAACACAAACTTAACAATGTGGTGTATGCTGTACAGTGCAGCGAGGAATGCCCAGACCTCTACATTGGAGAGACCAAACAGCCACTTCACAAGTGCATGGCACAACACAGAAGAGCCACCTCCACAGGACAAGACTCAGCAGTCCATCTGCATCTAAAGGTCAAAGGTCACTCTTTCGAGGATGCCAATGTTCACATTTTGGACAGAGAGGACAGATGGTTTGAAAGAGGAGTGAAAGAAGCATCTACGTCCACTGTGAGTGACCATCTTTGAACAGAGGCGGGGCTTACGACACCAACTCTCTGCCATCTATAATCCAGTTTTGAGATCCTTCCCAGACGCCTTAACACCCACTCACATCCTGGGCCATCTGACCTCAGGAATTCGCATGATAAGGTGGGGCCAGGTTTCACAATGAACACACCCGAAACTCTGGCTGATTGGGACCCACACCCAGTTTCCCACCTTGGCTCAGGCGATTAGAGGATCATCAGGGGTCCTTTTGTCCCTCTGTGGGGGGAAACTCCCACTAGGTTTATATCTGGGACTCTCCACCATTTGACCTTAGAACTGAAGAAGCTTCTCGGATGAGAGGTGAAACGTCTTCAAGCAACTTAAAGAAGTCCAGACGCTTTTCTCTGCAAGCTCCTTTGACTATACAACAAGAACAAAATGAACATATGCCAGGGGGTGTAATACAAAGAATTACATACATTCAAATAATTTGTAATTACTACAAATAGTAATAGTTTTCACAGCCTTTTTGTTAAGTGATCCACGAATCAATTTTATGTAACATAAAACATCATTATAGTAATGTTTAAAATTAGGCTTTTTGTTACTGTATTTGCATTTGTGAAAATAAAATTTAGCTACGATAACTAACAAGTTTATTATAAAGTAAACATCTTCTTTTTTTTGCCTTCGAAAGAAACAAAATACTAAACAATAAAAACGTATTTTTTCAGGTTTAACTAATCCTGACGCAGAGGGGGAGGAGCCACGTCAGGTCATTCAGGTAAAACATGGAGTCGAGTGAGAACAGAGTGTACAAACTGGTGTATTACATTTAAACTTTTACATTTTTACAAAGGGTCAAGAGTCTTTACCCGAAAGAATTTTAAAAAGACGTTTAAATGTGTTTTATGAATAGAGAAAATGATTGCTGTTTTTGAGATTCTTTAAAAATTTACTTGATATACATTTTATTTGATATTATAAACTCATAATATTCTGATTGAACGCTCGTGATCAAGACAACATTTGATTTCGGGAACTTCATGTTAAAAGAGATCAAAACGAATCTCTGCTTCTCCTTCTCCTCTAACCCTCTGCATGTCCTCCTTCACTACAAAATAAAATAACAATAATCTTATAAATGCGCTCATTTGTCTTTATTAAAGGGAAATGGGTTTAAACTTGTAATTGTGTAATAAGAATGGCAGAATGCCGTTATTTTAGTGAGCATGCGCAGGTGCAGCAGCAGGTCACGTGTTCTTGTAGAGAAAAATAAAGAAATCTCTGCAGAGCTGAGGCTAACGGCGGAGTTACGGTCCTCACGGCGGAGACTCCGAGAGTGAGAAAGCAGCCAGCGAACCGAGAGAAGCATGAGCTAGGCCACAGAGACGCGGTGACGCTCACAGGTACCGTTTATTCACCTCACCTGTCCGAATGTGCTCAAAGCTAACGCGCATGCTAGCGCTGAGCTAGCAGATTGGGCTCGCGATAGAGCTAACTCCGCATACTGATCAGCCTCTGCGGGGGGAGGATTGCACGGATAGATGTTGGTCACTGTGCACACAGCTGGAGGGGAGCGCGGTGAGGAGGATGAATCGTTAGCCCAGCATCCTAGAGAGACCCGGGCCGGTTAGTCCGGAGCCAACCCCCCCGCCCCCGGACCCGGGCTGGTGGGGTCCAGTGGAGGCAGAGAAGCTGTTCAATAGTTCAGGTTTGACCAACAGAAAACTGGTTTAAGCCACCAGGTGAATCCAGGTTGAAGCCTCAGGGTTCAGGCCTCCATCACAGGAGCAGCCGCTCATCAAAGCGCATCAAATCTGACGTTTCTGACCCTATGCGACCATCTATCCGATCATGGTCTGACAGTGTGAACGGCGCAAATCCGATATTTTCAAATCCGATCTGGGTCACTTTCGTATGTGGTGCTGAATCCATCCAGTGAAACTGTTGGGAAGACAATGTTGGAGAAACGTGAACATTTTATTTGTTCTGTATAATCTGCAGACTGACAGAAATCTGCAGCTAGAAGCAGCGCTCCTCTAAAACAGCAATAAGGATCATTATTAGGACAAATGTAAATAACAAGATAACTTTATAACTTAAAGCAAAACTGGGAAACGTAAAGTCAGAAACAGTCAAACACTGTTTGTTTGGTCTAAACGGAGCGCGTTGTGCGTGACGTCTTCTTGTGCGCATGCTGCTTTGAGCGTTCACACTAGAGCGCCTTTGCTGTCGCATTTTATTTGTAGTGTGAACGAGCAGACAAAGAAGAACAGCATTGTCAGGAAGGTATTGATCGGATTGTGTGTCTGTGTTTCAGGTGATCAGGTGTGTGTTGTATCAGCTGCAGGATGCCCATCCCTCCTCCACCTCCTCCTCCACCTGGGGGACCCCCGCCTCCCCCCACCTTCAGCCAGGTGAGCTTTCTCTCATTCATAACCTGTGAGCCTGAGAAGACTTGCAGCATGTCACAGTCTGGTTATTTAACTCCACCTCCATCTCTCAAAAGGCTAATACCAGCCCCCCGAAGCTGAGCAAGGAGGAGGCCAAAGGTCGTGGCGCGCTGCTGTCGGACATCTGCAAAGGCGCCAAGCTGAAGAAGGTGGCGGTGGTAAACGACCGCAGCGCCCCGCTGCTCGACAGTAAGACTCAGACACCAAAGAGCCAAACAACCCCCACTGAGCACCCATACATTCGCTTATACCAGTACCTACACCAGCAGCAGAGCCTGCCCAAACAGCAGGGGGCGCCGTCTGAGGAGCAGAAGAAGACAGTCGGAGATAAGAGCCCCACGCTGTCGCTGGAGAGTAAGAACGCCATCTTCTCTGGTACTGGAGTCAGCGTGCAGGAGGCCGAGCGCAGCCTGAAACAGCCGCCGTGTTTCCTGTCCACCGAGGGAGAGGGGCAGACGGGGCCAGACCCGCTGAGGTCAGCTGACCTGATGGTCAGCAGATCAGCTGAAGGTTTACCCCCCGGCGGGGTCCTGGGGGTGCTAAGCTCAGCTACGGAGCGCTTCCTTTAGATTCCTGCGTCTAAAATCAGCTGATCGCTCATAACCATGTGACCAGCAGACGCAGTCAGATCAGAGCTGACCTAAACTTGCCTGCACAGCGGAGCACGCCTCACACTCATCCTGATGAATAACTAAACCTGTGGGGGGGCACGGGGTCCTGATACGGCCCCGGTCATGAGCTCACGCTTCAGCCTGTGATGTGTGTAAACATGGCGTGGGCCACGCGTGTGTGACTTGTTAGTGCTAGCGCTTTAGTTCAGACCCTGCGCATTAACACCACAGACTCCTGTTCTGGGATCTGTTTTCCAAAGTTGCCAAAATAAAGTTTAAACATGTTTCAGGACAAACGCTCAGCAGAGTTGAAAGAGGAAGTGAGCGCAGGCAGGTAACACGCAGGTAATTCATCGAACCTGCTTGTGTTTCTGCTGCTGGCCAGCAGGAGCAGCCGCACAGACGGCGTTTAAATGTGACCCGGGTCCTTCGGGCTTATATGCGGTCACCCCTGAAGATCCAGCCTGTGCAGGAAACCCCGTTCCTCCTGGAGCTGTCACACACTGGTCCACAAACACGCTCGTCGTCAGTGTGACGTCACAGCGAGGACGCAGGTGATTAATCTGGTATCAGTGTTGGGATTGGAGAGAGCGTCAGAGCTTCGACTCTTCTTCTGCGCACCCTCGGTGGCGGCGAGGTGTGAACAGCTTCAGCTGTACAGGCAGAGACGGCCGGCAGCAGCCTCTGACGCGCGCTCGGTCAGTTTGTAGAAGCAGGCTGAAACAGACTGCATGAGCTGAAAGACTGGAGGAGCGATCGCTCTGCTGCTGCTCCTCCGTCTGTAGACGGCTCGTCGTCTGTTTGACGGGCGGCTCTGAAAGTGGCCGTGACTCCTGCCCGTCATCGGGCTCACAGTTGACCTCCACACACACACGCCGTGTCCCCTCCGGCTCTGACTTCCTGTTTGTTTCTGTTCCACCTTTTCCTGTTTCTCCTCATCTGATCCGTTCTGTCTGTGTCGGCTTCACCCTGAACCTCCGTCATGTCTGTGCTCTAACTTCTCTTCCTTTCTCCGCCGAGTTCAGACTTCAGGTTAAAGTTGCACCACGGCGGTGGCGTGCGGGCTCGGTGGGCAGGTGACGGAGCGGCTGTTGAAACAGATGCTGCAGCTTCCTGCACAGCTGCTGATGACCTGATGATGCTTTCTGCTTTGCTGTGTGTGTTCCTGCTCTGTAAATGTCTGCCGTCCACGCCACCCACAGTTTCATCCCAAACCATCGACGCACTCGCGACCGCACGTACGCGACACGGCTGAGCGCTCACCTGTCAGTGGAGCTGATGTCCTGGCCTGATGCTGGTTTGCAGAACAGGAATGTTTCTAAAACTCTATAACGTGTCATTGAAAGCCGTGCTCGCCGTTTCCTGCGTAGACTCTGTCGGGCGACTGAAAGCCGCCCTATCACACACCGATCAGCAGGATCATTGTCGTTGTTATTTATGTAGCACATTTAACTCCAACAGCAACGTTGACCAAAGTGCTGAACAGAAATACCAAATAACTCTCAAAGTGTATTAAAAGGCAGTGAATACCATAGATTGACAGTCGGAGCCTGTCTGATGTGTGGGGGGAGATTATTCCACAGTTAAGGCACCACGACCACAAACGTTCGATCGCCTCCGTGAACCAGCCTCAAACTGGGTACGGCTAAAAGCAAAAGATCCTTTGATCTAAGAGATCCAGAGGGTGCAGAAGGCTGCAAGAGGTCCGATTAAACACCCAGGAGCCTGTCCGTTCAGGGCTTTAAGTCTACAGTACAATTTTAAAATCAATTCTGATGTGAACAGGGAGCCAGTGAAGACGGCGAGCATCGGGGAAAATGTTCACGTCTTTTAGTTTGTGTCAGAAGACGAGCTGCAGCAATCTGGACCGACTGCAGTCTTACAAGGCAGGTCCGACTAACTGCAACGTATGAGAAGTTACAACTGTCCAAAAGATAAAAATGATCCCACCTTGGATAAAAGCCTCAGTTTGTACAACTGAGCTAATCTGTATTTTAAAGGTGAAGTTATTGTCAAATATAACTGCCAAATTTTTAACGTGCGACTTAATAAAAGGCTGAAGACTGCAGGCGAGAGTTAAAGTGCTGCGATTGCTACGAAACGTTTAGGAAGTTAGAGGCCATCCAGACACTGAAGGCTTTTACTGGAGCAGAGCAGCTTCTCATCAGTCTGAGTGTCATCAGCGTATCAATCAAGTGTTATATTCGTTATGTGAAAGTTAGCTAGAGGCAGCATATAAATAGAGTAAATTGGGCCCAATATGGAACCCTGAGGAACACCACAAGTAAGGGGAACTGAAGAAGACGTGAAATAGCCAAAGCTCGCAGAGAAAGTCCTGAACCACTATGAGGGAAAACCCTTGGACAGAGCTTTAAAACCAGACTGAAACCTCTCCAGAACATTTTTATAACGACAGCTGTGTGCAAAGAAATTTTGTCTCGACTGTAAAGTAGAAACCCAGAACGTGTCCACAGCGGGTGGATGTTTCAGGAGTGAAACTGAGAGCGTGCAGCGGGATCAGTTAGCTTTTAGCTCGTACGCAGACACACCTTGTTAACCTGCAGCGGGACAAGTGGGCGGCAGACACCTCTGACCTTCCTCTACAGCATGAAGCCTGCCGAGGGCTGCACAGCTCGGTCATCCTGCTGCTTTCACTGCTGAAGGGTTGCTCTGCTTCCTGTACCCGTGTGCTCAGACCAGCTACAACTCGAGTTAGCATTTCCACTTCCTGTTTCCTCGCTTTGAAGTCAGTAGGCTTTCCTTTCAGTGTCTGAGAGGTTTACACTCAGGCCCCGCCCCTAACAATGCAAACTCTGACTCACTGCTGCCTCTACTGGATGGTAGAGGAACTGCAGGATTGGAGGTGAATTTATTTGTTCTAACATCGCCTCGTTAACCCACTGGCTTCATGAGCATGGAAAAGGGGCGGTGCTAACTTTAGAAGCAGAATGAGCCTTCAGGTAAAGGTGAAATAAAGACATTTTATCTCACGGGTGGGCGTGGCCACACTTCAGACCAACTTTACATCTACTTCCTGTAGCATGTTTTCAGTCATCATGACGTCTGGTCTGATGGTGGTGACGTGACTCCTTCCTCTTTCGCCCTACCTGACGGATACAATGTCTCCCGTTTGTTCCTGACTGATGCAGCCCTGATGATGTCACTGTGATGTAATAGGTTATAATCGATGTGTTTTCAACTGTTTGTTGTGCTGGCGATGATGTCATCGGAGCTGCGTGGGAGCGTAAAACACTTAAACTTAAAGTCTCACTTCATCTCACCTCATCTCACCTGTGGCAGTCTCCTGACCTCACCTGCATCCTACCTCGCGCACTAATCCATCCCATCGTCACGTTAGTGTCGTAGCTGTGGTGTCGGTGTAAAGCAGTGATGTCCCACCCTCAGGAGGCGGAGCCCTCACTCATCTGTCCGATGGTTGTGGTTCTCAGAGCCGAAAGGAGGTGGAGCAGCAGCTGCAGGAGCCAATGGAAGCGGAGCAGGCAGTCCATCTGGTTGTGCTGCACCAATCGGAGGCCTGTTCACAGGCGGAGTTCCCAAACTGAGGCCAGTCGGAGGTGAGAGGTCATTTGCTACTTTGTCACTTTGTATTTTTTCAATTTCAGATTGGTTTTTATTTGTTTTCATATTTTTTTTGTTTGTTTTTATAAAAAATCTTGTCAAATTTTAATGATATTTTTTATTTTTATTATTTATTTTTATTTAATTTACAAATAAAAATAAACGGGTGTTAATAAAGTTTTAGATGTTTGTAAAGTTACCTTTCCATATTTTCCATAGATGGCGCCGTCGGTCGCTCTCCCTCCACTCGGGCTGCTGCGCCCCGCCCTCCCAGCCATCGCCATGATGATGCAGAGAGCCCCTCCCCTCAGGCATCATCACCCATGGAGACAACTCGCATGCCGCGTCCTTCCCTCCCCAACCTGTCTTCATCCCCTTCTCCCTCTTCCCCCTCCTCTACAGCCTCATCCCCCTCCACCGGCATGAAACACTCTTCCTCTGCCCCTCCTCCACCCCCTCCCTTATGTCGCAGAGGTAACGCCCCCTCCCCTCCCACCTCCGCTTACAACAGAGAGAAGCCCCTTCCCCCCACCCCCAACAACACCCCTCCACTGCCCTCCAAACCCCCACCATCTCCTAGCAACAGCAGGCGCCCTCCTACCTCGGGAGGAAACCCCGTGTCCTCTTCCTCTCTGGCCCCGCCCCCTCCACCATACCGCATCACTAACGGCCCAGGTGGAGAGGCAGCACCCGAGCTGCCACAGCGCCACAACTCACTCAGCAACAAGAGGCCCGCCCCCTCACCAGGGGGCCACACCCCTTCCAGAGGCCCTGCCCCTCCACCTCCTCCAGCGTCACCTACACCCTCCCAGCAGGGTGCCAACAGGCCACCGCCCCCTGTTAGAGAGCCACCAGGTAGAGGAGCAGGTGAGAGGTGATGTCCTTAAGTTACACAGGCAGTAAGATATAGTGCTCCGGGTGCATTATGGGAAATTTAAGAGCAAATGTTCATTTTATTTTCATGAACGCTTTAACAAATATAACACATTTTAATAAAAAAAATTATTTAAAATAATAATGTTTTGCGTTCTGTAGACATTCCTGCAGTTTAACTCATTGGTGTTATCTGGCCTATAATTAGCTAAGACAGGTCTAGTTTTATTTTTTTATTTCTCCAGGCTAAATGATGATCCTCTAAATTTGTGACACGCCATTTCCTCTCCAGATTACGAGTCATCTGCTTTAGGCTACGTGTTTGAGAATTATACCACAGAGTCAGGTACTTCTGATCTGAGACCTTAGTTTTCACTGGAGCTACAGTATCCAGAGTCGTACGTAGTGAGGAGGTAAAATTATTAACAAGATAATCGACCTCTGTTGGAGCAGCGTTCAGATAGCTGCTCTGTGTTGGTACAGGGCATTGAAGATGATAACAGTGGGTAGATTATATTCTTAAACTTAGTTACAGCGCTTTCAGAAAGACATCTACTTTGATAAAGTCTACTCTCCACCGCTGTGTAATCAATTATTGTAAATGTAAATGTTATCAGGAAATGATCAGACAGGAGAGGGTTTTCAGGAAACACTGTTAAATGTTCCGTTTCTATGCCATATGTTAAAACAAGATCTAGAGTGTGATTAAAGTGGTGGGTGGGTTCTTTTACATTTTGAGAGAAACCAATTGAGTCTAATAACAGATTAAATGCCATGTTGAGGCTGTCATTTTCAGCATCTACATGGATGTTAAAATCACCCACAATAATTATTTTATCTGAGCTCAGAACTAAATTAGATATAAAGTCTGAGAAATCAGACAGAAACTCTGTGTAAGGCCCGGGTGGACGATAGATGATAACAAGTAAGACTGGTTTCTGAGTTTCACAGCTGGGGTGGACGAGGCTAAGCATCAGGCTTTCAAATGAATTAAAAGTCTGTCTGGGTCTTTGGTTGATTAATAGGCTGGTGTAAAAAATTGCTGCCACACCTCCCCCTCGGCCTGTGCTTCGAGGTTTCTGGTAGTTAGAATGACTCGGGGGTGTTGATTCATTTAAACTAACATAATCATCCTGCTGCAACCAGGTTTCTGTAAGGCAGAGTAAATCAATTTGTTGATCGATTATTAAGTCATGTACTACACCGTTCAGCTGCTTTACTTAGTAAAAGTGTGCTTGCTCGCTCTGGCTGTGAGCTCCTCGCTGACGTGTAATTACAACAGTGAGTGTGTGATGAAGTGGGTGTGTCTGCTCTTCAGTCATGGAGCAGGTAGACCAGCTGCTGTGATCTGAGCACACGAGCTGTGGACACTCAGGGTTTAAATTAGATGCAGAGACGGGTTTAAGGTGGAAATACTGGAATAAAAGAAGAGATTCTGAGGTTTTCACCCTCAGGGGAGTTCAAATCATGTTCAACTCTGGACGTCATGTGATGGAATTTATTTAATCGTACTTGTTCTGAAAATATTCAGATTTTTTACCTTTGGTTTCGTTTTTTCTTTTAAAAATTATTATGAAATTGTTGTAACTTCATAAAAATTTAACAAATTATTTTTGATTGTTAGACAATTTTCAGAAGTACAGTCACCTGTGTCGATCACCTGTGTCGATCTCTCCTCAGCTCCTCCGGTTCCGGTCCAGACGTCCTTGAGGGCTGGTGGCAGAGAAGCCCCGCCTCCCCCTCCTTACAGGACACATGGTAGCCCCTCCCTCTCTTCCGATCCCCCGACCCGAGGAAAACCTCCTCCCCCGCCCACCCGCACCCCAGCCGCTCCTCCCCCGCCTCCCCCTCCTCTCCGAAACGGGCACTCCTCCTCCGTCCCTCGCTCGTTTGCGGGTGAGTCCGTCTCCAGCAGGCGGTCGATGAAGCTGCTGCTGATTTCCTCTGATGATCTGATTAGAGCTGAATTCGTCTCCCCGCTGCTGTGTCCTCCTCCTGTCTCTCCCCTCTTCTCCTTTTATTTGTAAAGCCGTGTAAACGCACACGCAGCTGTTTGTATCACTCTGAGCTGTTTCCGTGTCCTGACTCTGTGTCGTCCTCCTGCAGATGATTTTGAGTCCAAGTACTCGTTCCATCCTCTGGACGACTTCCCTCCTCCGGACGAGTACAGACACTTCACCAAGATCTACCCGAGCAAGGCCAACAGAGGTACGACCTCGTGCACGTCTTTGTTTTCATTCGTCCGTTTATTCACGAAAATAACACAGAACAGAAAGTGACGTTAGAACGACAAGTTCTGCTGAAACAGAAAGAGGTTCAGTGGATCCGTCACGTTTTATTATTTATTTATTATTATTACAAACAGAATCCGAGCAGACACAGGGGGAGCTCAGAAGTTTAACAAACATTTTTGTTTGTTTCAGTGATGCGAGGAGCTCCTCCCCTTCCTCCGGTCGGGAGGTGAACCAGGAAGATCACACCCTGGACCCCACACACACACACACACACACAGAGAGAGACACACACACACACACACACACACACACACAGAGAGACACACACACACACACACACACAGAGAGACACACACACACACACACACAGAGAGACACACACAGAGAGAGACACACACACACACACACACACACACACACAGAGAGAGACACACACACACACACAGAGAGACACACACACACACACAGAGACACACACACACACACACACACACACACACACACACACACACACACACACACACAGAGACAGACACACACACACACAGAGACACACACACACACACACACACAGAGACACACACACACACACACACACAGAGACACACACACACACACACACACGCGGACGGACAAACACAGAGACACACACACACACACAGAGAGAGACACACACACACACACACACGCGGACGGACAAACACGCAGACACACACAGAGACACACACACACACACACACAGAGAGACACACACACACACACAGAGAGAGACACACACACACACACACACGCGGACGGACAAACACGCAGACACACACAGAGACACACACACACACACACACACACAGAGAGACACACACACACACACACACACACAGAGAGACACACACACACGCGGACGGACAAACACGCAGACACACACAGAGACACACACACACACACGCAGAGACACACACACACACACAGAGACACACACACACACGCAGAGACACACGGACACACGCGGACGGACAAACACGCAGACACACACATGCAGAGACGCAGACACACACAGACACACACAGACACACACACCTTACATCCATCATCCTGTCTGAAGTCTGCGGCGTTCCGGCTTCGTCATCCTCGCCTTCTCCATCGCTGCCTCATCTATGCTCACAGCTGATTGGCTGAGAGAGGTCTGACAGACTGACGAGTCTCAGAGAGATGGCGGGAGGAAGCACTGAGGAGCCTGATTTAAAGGGCCAGTATGTCCGTGCACGAGTCCTCCGAGATAAATGTGAAGCTTGGGAGGCGCTGAGCCTCCTCTCTGCACCGTTTTCATGTTTTTAGTTTTGCACCGGCACTTTTTGTTTTCACAGACGTCTGCACGGACGCAGGACACAAGAACAAAGTCACTCAGTGAATGAGCTGAAAGGAGCCGCTCGGCGTTTTAGGAAACCTTCTACAAGGAGCTGATTGACAGGAGACTCGTCGTGTCCCTGAGACCATGACGAAACGTTGAGTCGCTCCTTTAACGAGGCTTCAACTCATGTTTCCTGTAGGAAGCTGGATCGGGACCTGAACGGAACTCACTTCCTGTGTGAGGAGACACGATGGCAGCGTAACTGCTTCGTCATCATCACCTGCCGTGGTGATGTCATTGACCTCTTACTGAGACTGGAGCTGGTCCGTGAGCAGGCGGGTCTTTAAGTGCCAAGTGGGAGTAACTCATCTGGGATCAGCTGACTCCTGCTGCAGGTCATCAGCAGCTTATACCATGTTGTGGACTGTGTGGGGGGGTGATGGAACAAACCATCACAGACAGACTGGAAGTCTCCCACCTGCAGCGAGGACTTCCTTCCTTTTTTCTTCCCTCTAACTACAGACTAAACCTGGTGCATGTTGTCTTTATCTGAGCTGTGTGTGCGTGAGAGAGCACATTTCTTTTTTTAACATGCAGTGTTAAATAATTACCCATGATGCAGAGTGCGCAGGTGTGAGCAGCAGGTCGACACTCGCTCTGATTTCAGGAGCTGAATCTTGAGTTTTGTTTGAGGTTCAAATCAGGAAGCTGACGATGTAAAATAATCTGAGAGCGACGAAGTCGAGAAGTCGCGATGAAGATTCACACAAGTAAAAATGATACTAATGAAAGTTGTTGGAATAATTTGTCAGTAGAAATGCTTTAATGTTTGATGGGATAAAACATTTAATTCAAAAAAGCTCTGAAAATAATTTTGATTTAATGCTCGAGTTGATTAAAATAATGACATTTAGAGAAAATGAGGAGATTTCTGGAAATGAAGTCCGATTACATTTCTTTGATAAAGCTGAAAAAGAGAAACTAATGTGTAAAATCAGGATGTTTTCATTTACCTCGTTTTCTCTAACGTGTCCGTGTCACACTCATGTTTCCAGTTTCTTGTGACTGT
>NC_141347.1:37530102-37677602 GCF_057382095.1 Aulonocara sp. 'chitande type north' Nkhata Bay
TCCTAGCAGTCCTTCACAAACAGGGAACAGTCTGTCTATTCTCTCCATCTGTCAGCTGCTGCTGGCTCTTCCTCCTCCTCTTCCTCACACACTGCTGAGTTTGTCCTGGTGGATCATCAGGGGTGCAAAGCCTCACAGATGATGTGCAGCAGTGGGTCCCTCAGTCTGTCCTCACTCTGGACACTTGCAGTCGTCACACATGGACATCAAATGTGTGATAAGCTGCAGGATTCAAACACAAGTGTAACTTATAAACACATGTTCATACTTTTATTCCACAATCAGAGAGAAAGAAACAGAGAGAGAGTGCAGGACAGACAGACAGGTGACAGTCTCAGGTGTACACACTGCTACACAACAGCACAGAGAAGCAGGATTTAGTGTTTGTGTTATTACGAGTGTAAACAAGAAGAGTTCCAGATGGTGCAGTGGACACATGTGTGACTGCTGTGATTAAAGCATCTTTCTTTCAGCTTAACGAGTGAACCGTCAGCTCGTTCAAACACACGTTAAAGTCCGTTTGGCTCGACACCACCGAACAGAGGCAGCAATATAACACAGCTCACATTAACAGTGCAGTGGATCCTGCTTGTGCCGTGATATTCAGGACTGCAAACCGAGCAGCATCACTGACTTTCAGCTCGTTGTGTTTGTGGATATATGACTGACATAACTTTGCAGACATGTGGCCAACAGTAATGTTTTAATGTTCTTCGTTATTAAACATTCGCACATAAAGAGACACAATATTCAGTTCTTACTTTTGACAGTTTAACTTTTCGGCTGCCCCGCTTCAGCCATCCACCTTTTTTTTTCTGAACAAATTATCCACACCCACCGCCGCGCTATGAATTGTGGGATATATGGGACCACGAAGTGCACAAAGAGAACACTTTAGATTGGGACAGCCTTCGTCGTGTTGCTGTGACGTAATCGGTCTACAAATGCGCACTACGAGGTGTGCGGCCGCTGGATTGGGACATAGCTACAGTGTATCTCTGACAGAGGCGGAGCTTGCAATGTGACCAATCGGAAGCATGGACAGGTGAACTGATGAAACTCTAATATTAGAAAAATCTGTGTGTGTGCAGACAAAGGAGGTGGTTCGCAGTATGAAGATAAACGGTGATGTCAGCGGCGTCGCGTTCTCTCCTGATGGCAGCAAAGTCTTTGCAAACTCAGGTAAGTCGAGGAAAGGTGGGCGTGTGTGTTCCTGCTCATGTCATGTGATTAATCTTTGTGTGTGTGTGTGTGTGTGTGTGTGTGTGTGTGTGTGTGTGCGCGCGCAGAGGATGGGGAGGTGTATGTGTGGGACATGCGCAGCAGTCGGTGTGTGAACAGGTTTACGGACGACGGCTGCGTGAGGGGAACTTCCATCGCCACGTCTCAAAACGGGCAGTACCTGGCCTGTGGGTAAGACACGCCCTCGTAACCGTGCTGCTCTCTGATTGGCTGAGAGCTGTGTGTTATTTAAGGTTAAAGACGCCGGAGTGCTCAGTGCTGAGCTCTTTTTTTTTTTTTCAGCTCTCAGTCCGGTGTGGTCAACGTCTACTCTCAGGAGGCGTGTCTTAATTCAGCCAATCCGAAGCCTCTGAAGGCAGTGATGAACCTGCTGACCTCAGCGACCGCCCTGACCTTTAACCCCACATCGGAGATCCTGGCCATTGCGTCCCGCGCAGAGGACGAGGCTGTGCGGCTGGTGAGAGACGGCAGTGATGATGATGACGATGGCGATGATGAAGAGCATTAACGGTTTACCTTTGTCCTCAGGTGCACCTGCCCAGCCTCACCGTCTTCTCCAACTTCCCCGTTGCCAAGAGGAAGATCGTTTATCGAGCCAGCTGCCTCGACTTCTCCCCGCACAGCGGCTTCTTCTCACTGGCTAACAACAAAGGCCACGCCCCCCTCTACAGGTGAGACAGTCTGTGGTCCCACAGGCGTGACCCTCTGGAGTCCGGATTTTTTAACCTCTAACTCTTCTTTGTATTTGCCCCGCCTTGTGTTCAGCCTCGTGCGTCTGAATGTGCACGTATTTCTTCAAATGCACACGAGTGTCAGACCGGAGTGTGTCGCACGCCAGCATGATGTCATAACTGCAAACAAAAACTGTTTAGAAACTATTTTTACAAACCGTTTACCTGAAAACGCCGTGATGGCCTCGGGCAGGTCTTCAAGCCCGTTACAGAAGCGGTCACAATAGAGATCGACAGACCACGTGACTTTCGCGCATTGCATGCCGGGAACTCGTGGCAAAACAATCCAAGTACCGCATCAAACGCAAGCACTTGCAGCACCGCAAAACATTCATTCTCCGGTTCCAATAAATTCTTGCTTTTTCTTTGCCCCCCAAAAAAGTTCTGTACAAAACGAAGCAGAACAATGCCGGTCCGTACAAAGACGGACTCGACGAAAAGACAAAGAAAAGATACGAGGAAAAAATCAAAGGAGTGAAAGGGTCAGACCCTTACGAGCACACAGAGGGACAAAAGACATCAGCGTGCTGCCCAACTTTCACCACGCTCAGATTTATAATCATACGGATCTTGGAGTGAGTGCACACACTCATGAAGTTTAGTAACTTCAGGTCACTGCAACAAGCCCAGGTACAGTTTACCGCCGGATGGGTGCAGGACCTTGAAATGCACCGTGTAGAAAGTAAAGACCATCGTACGTATCATAAGTTTACCAGTCTCACAAATCGTCTTCATAAATACACATTCCTTAACCGTTTATTAATATAATCTTTGAGCTCAACGGTAATTAATTAGTAGTGGAAATAATTTCTGGTTCATCACAGAAATGTAGCAGTGACAATAATACTGTATGCTGTAATCGTACTGGGCAATTAGTGAGCAGACTAACCTGTGAGCTGGAGGGTTCTAGGACGTTATATTTGATCTTTGAATGGCTGCAATCCAGACCATCCGTCGCCTCTTTGTTACTTCGGAAACATGGCTCGAACAATTTCTCTTCAACGACGTAATCCGATAACAACCGATCTCTTTACCCGTCGGCTTCCCGTGGCTGTCATGCGACCGGCTATTGCAGTTAATAATACAACAGCTTCTTGACATTTTTGTGTTTCTTTTTATCGCTGTGTGACTGATTTCAATTGAAAGCCTGCGTGCGCTAGTACCTCTTGCCACGAGTTCCCAGAATCCTTTGCAGTTTTACCCCTGAATGACGTCACATTTTCAATCTCTATAAGACGCCGCGCAAATTATGTGTCACTCCAAAAAGTAGTTCCTGTCCACCACAAGGCAGCGGGGCAGATCACAACCCTGAAACCTAAAGGTGTATCCCTCCTCCTGTCCTCTACCTGGACGCAACGTTTACATCTCATGTGCTTTTGGCGGCAAAATCACGAATCCCCCAAAACGCGCCCTCTCACGTCCTCACCAACTAATGCTACGTGGGGTTTTTTATATCGTGTTTTGATTGGTTCATCTCTTCCACAGCGTCTTTCTCCTGTCTTCCTTCTCTCACCCCAACCAATCACAGCAGATGGCCCCGCCCCTCCCTGAGCCTGGTTCTGCTGGAGGTTTCTTCCTGTTAAAAGGGAGTTTTTCCTTCCCACTGTCACCACAGTGCTGCTCACAGGGGGTCATATGATTGTTGGGTTTTTCTCTGTATGTGTTATTGTAGGGTCGACCTTACAACATAAAGAGCCTTGAGGCGACTGTTGTGCTTTTGCGCTATATAAATAAAGTTGGATTTGAGCGCTTGTCGTCATGAATCGATCATGTGATCGTGACCCCGTCCGTGAACAGCAGGAGGTAAAAGTTTAAAAACGGCAGTGTGGACTTTTCTGTGTGATCAGCTGTTAATACGACACAAAGTCAAACAGGAAACTGAGGGTGAAGTCACCGCCACCACATACAGGTCGCCTCAGCAGCAGTGTGACGTTTGGAGGCGGAGCTCTGATGCCATGTACGCGGTCTGCTGACCCCTAATCACATGACAGCTTTTACTTTGAAATCCAGTTTATCCTGTTTGGAGAGTCACAAAGTGAGCGAGTTCTTGGGGTGAAGAGCGCCCCCGTGTGGTAAAGAGCTGGAACAGCTGAGAGCGCACCAGAGCGAGTCTCACACACACATTTACATCCATGACACACTGACCTGGACACACTTAGGCTTCTGTGAGATGATTACGTGTGTGCGCGTGCGGCTCGCGTCACGTTCCCGTACATGCTAACGTTGACCCTGCTCTCTGTCTCCAGGTTGCTGCATTACAAAGAGTTCTGAGGGGCGGAGCTTCGAGCAGGAATCAGACTGTTTCTGTAAATACTGAAACCTGCAGAGGACCAATCAGCTGCAGGAGGCGGAGTTTGTTTTATTGTTTGTATGATGTGATTTCATAAAGACTCAAAGAGGATCCCTGCAGTTTCCTCCGTTTGTTCCAAACCAGTTTTATGAAACGCTGACGTCGTTCTGAACAGTTTCAAATGAAACTCACTAAAAATCATCAAAATACAAAAATGTCAAAGAAAAAACGTTTTGTGTGGATTTGACGAACTGTCATCGTAGAAATAATGTTTTTGTTTGTCTTAAAAAGTTTCATTTTGAGTTCAGATAAAATATTTTATTGATAAATAACATCGCAGTGAGCTTTAATTAAAGAGGAAGAATTTAAGCTGCAGGTTCGTAATGATTGTAAATAAAAGTCTTTTGTAGAATCTCATCACAGAAATCACTGATTAGCTCTCATCGTGTAATAAACACACACACACTGTATAATGGGTCATTATGACACATACAGGTCGATAATAATATTCTACAGTCTGTCTCATAATTCCTCGCACAGGTGACGTCTCCACTGATCGACTGGTTGGTTTGATTTGATTACATCAAGTGAATTTAGTGATTTTTGAGCTGTTTGGCATCATTGAGCTTCGGTACAGCAAACAGCTGTCTCATGATCAGTCAGCATTGAGGAAGTTGCAGAGGTGACCAATCAGATGACAGGAAGATAACCGTCAGACTGGATTTGCCAGCTCGCTCGCGCTGCTGCAGGAATGTCCTCGGTCCTGTCCGTCCGCCTCCTTCAGGCTGAAGCATGAAAAGCTCGCGTCCCTCCCAAAAACTCGTCAGCGCTCGCTTCCAACCGTCACGTTAACTTGGCCCTCGAGCCAGGCATCACCCAACCTGCTGCCATCACAGTTCCAGAGGTCAAAGGTCAAATTCTTGTCGAAAATAAAGTTTGAAAGATTTTTTCCTGTTTTATTTAAGCTTTTATTAAATGAATAAATAAATCTAATAATGTTTTCATTTCATGTTTATTTTATAACATTTATTAAATACGATTCTTTACTAATATTTGTTTCATCAGCTATAATTTAGATACATTTTTGTTGTCATTTCATTTAGTTTGGGTTTGTTTGAAGTCTGATGACATGATTGAAGTTATGAGAAGATCATTTTAATGTTTCTTTGTTTTTAAACTTCGGGACTGAAACATTTTTAAAAACCAATAAAAGGATTCGATCTGATCGATCGGATGTTAAAATGCGTCTGAAAGTGGGAGGAGCAACAATCTCACCCCCCAGCTGCATAAACATCCACCCACCAAACTAACCTGACCGCTTTCTGCACCTGTTGGCCCCGCCCACGCTGACATCACAGAGGAGCACTAACCAGAGTTTCAGGATCCAGAAACGCCTGACCTGACAGAGAGGAAGGTAAGAGCTTTTCCCTGTTTCACGTAGAATGATCTGGACTCACAGACTGATCTTAAATCACAGGAACAAAAACGTGCGGGTTTGGCGGTGTCTCTGATTGGTCAGGTGAGCACACCTGTGCAGGTGTTCCTGTGAGTTTGGCCTCCTGAGTCCGAGCTGCAGGTGGAGCCTGCTGTAGGTTTGATTCCAGACGTCTAACCTGACGTGAGACAACAAAATCTTTACAACCAAAGTCTCAACCTGTTTGTAATCGTGTGGCGTCTGAGCACCTGTGGAGAGGCTCACACCTGAGCGCCAGCTTTTACTTTCAGTCTGGACCAGGGCTGCCCAATCCCGGTCCTCGAGAGCTACCGTCCTGCAGCTTTTAGATGCATCCCTACTCCAACACAGCTGAATCAAATGGTGTGATTACCTCTTCAGCATGTCATCATGTTTGGCAAAGGCCTGATAACAAGCCATTCATTTGATTCAGCTGTGTGGGAACAAGGATGCATCTAAAAGCTGCAGGACGGTAGCTCTCGAGGACCGGGATTGGGCAGCCCTGGTCTGGACTAACACTGGGCTGCAGACACGCTGATGTCTGAAAGTTTGAAGTTTCTGGGTCATGGAGAGGATCTGATTGGCTGCTGTGACGAGGTGTTTCTCTGCTTCCTGTTCCACCTCGTCGCTCACTGGACACGAGCAGCTGTGGGAGGCAGAAGTGAAGCTGTGGTGCTGCCGGGTTAAATCCACACAGTTAGTCTGTGTGCTGGTGGAAGAGCGGCGCCTTTACACCGAAACCAACAGCTGCCGGTTTGTCCTGACTGAGTGGGACGCGTTGGTCCTAACCCACCGGTGGCGTGCAGACACCTGACGACGTCCCCCGCCCCAGTGGAGGCGGTGTCAGGCTGGGTGGCTGACCCGCACAGACGCCCCGAGGATGGACTCGGGTTCAGATTTAGCCCAAACCGACCGAGATGTGCAGAGATGCTCTGACGGCTGTCTCAGGATTCAGTTACATGAAGCATTTTTCACTCTCTGCTCGTTTTGACGCTTTGAAACAAACAAACCGAACTGATCACATTTTTACACTGTTTTCATTTCTCTGGCGTTCTGTCCGGTTACAGTCATTTAAAATGACTCTGACTTGTTTCCATGTGCTGATCTTATCCCAGCTCTGACTCACTGCGACGCAGAGCTGCTCGTGGTGAAACACGTAACAGGTGTTGATGCGTCTGAATTCTCCGATGTGCGTGCAGCACTCGGGGCACGCGCAGCCTTTTATCGGTCGCGTCCACGCTCCCACATGTTTTTACTCGGCTCTCACTTCCTGTTCTGGAAATAATGGAGGAAATTACATGGTCTCGAGTGGGGGGTTATTAAGTCGATTCGGCACAAACATGTAAACGCAGAGCGTGGCTCGTCCACAGACGCAGTTTCTGAGCTGCAGGTTTCATCACTCTGACCAACACTGACTGAACCAGCAGCAGAAGATCAAACTACCTTCATGTTTGATAAACATCATCATCATCACTTCCCTCTGACTCTGGCTGTTGCGTCCTGCACGGCTCTCTCTCTCTGCACTCAGAGACCATCAGATCTGCATTATTCTCTGCTGCTGTGTTCAGTGCTGTCGGCCTCTGACAGCAAAGCCTCATCTCTGCTGTTCACACTGAACAAATGTAAACTTCAACGATTGCTCAGCTGTGTCTGTGACTCTTCTTCACTTCCGCAGCATCAGCTCATCTTCACATGTTGATTCATGGTTTTATTTTAAATGGTAAATGGCCTGTGTTTGTATAGCACTTTACACCACATCCAGTCATCCACACATTCACACACTGGTGATGGAAAGCCACAGCCACCCTGGGGCGCACTGACAGAGGCGAGGCTGCACTGGCGCCACCGGGCCCTCTGACCACCACCAGTAGGCAACGGGTGAAGTGTCTTCGGGCCTCGAACCGGCAACCTTCCGAATACAAGGCGAACTCTCACCTCTTGAGCCACGATCGCCCCAGGTTTAAGGTTATCTGCTTTAAAAAGCCAGGCCAGGAAACTCTGCTTCATGTGTTTCTGCTTTAGCCTCAGTGACTTTGACACAAAGGCCTCTGCTGTGATGCTCACACCTCTGATCAAGTCTCACAGTGTCAGCTTGGTTTTATACACAGACACAAAATATGGAGATGAACTGATAACTGATCAGAATTAGAATATTTCTGACTGACTGAGTGAAAACTGAATCGAATCAAAGTGAATCGATACCCAGCCCTGGCCTCGAGGGTCAGCTGTGGTAAACAGCCCTGTGATTGGCTGGTGACCTGTGCAGGTGTGGCTAAGAACAGGTGGGCCGTTTAAGTCCATCCTGGTGCTGCTTCATCATCAGCCGTTTGTTTCTCTGAGGTGAGCAGGTGTGGGCTTTATACTTCACAGACGTCATGCGGACGATTCGGTTTTTATCAGGATTCCTCCGAAACTTGCCGATGGATTTGTTTTACATGTTCCGGAGACGATGAACTTTGTCTGGCTCTGGATCAGGGAATTTTTGGAAGCGTTCTTTCAGACAGAGACTGGACTTTTGGATCAGCTGCTCTCTGAATGTTTTACAGTGTAGATGTGCAGATGTTTCCAGATGTTGGCGGAGCGACGCTTTGATCCTGACGGGAATGAAATCAGCTGAAGCTCAGAGTGAAGATGAGATGAGTTTGTTTGAAATGATCTCATCACAGATGAATCGCCTCAGGCTCGCTGCTCGGCCTCTGATGAAGAGGAGTGGTGCGTCCTTGCTTTGAGAGTGATGAAGGTGAGAGGTCATCCTCTGGCTGAAGCCCCACCAACTTCTGCCTCTAGGGTGGAGCTGCTCGAACAAGCCGGAGGACCCGAACGGTTGATACTGTTCGTCTGGAAAAGGGCACATCCAGACGAGCAGCATCAACCTTTCGGGATTTCCTTACCTGGATGACTGAGCATGAACACAAACTGGAGGATCGCGGTGACGCTGCAGCTGAGGCGCTCGTGCTGCTATCAGAACCAGTTCCTCCAGCGCAGTGACGCTGAATAAACCTGCTGCCGATCTCCTGTGACCAATCCAAACTCAGACGTCACGGAGGAAACGGGCCGAGGCGCAGCAGCCCACCCGACTCGCTCGGCTGCCTCTCCATCAGCATCCAGAGCGTCCAGTTCAGTGGGAGCTCACGCAGCGTGATGCTGCAGGGCGCCGAGGCCATGCCTCTCCTCGCAGACACGCCTCTGCTTCACTCTGAACTGCAGTTTCACGTGTCGGCTTAAAAACACAGTTTTAATCTTTTAAGGCCTGGAAGCTTCACCTGTGACCTCACGGGAACACAAAGGAGCAGGTCCCTTTAAACAGCTGGCCCCGCCCTCTCCACCTGTCCAGGCCTGAGCAGGTGTGCCATGTCTGTCCCCGGGCTCTGACTTATTGCTGTTTTTTTTTCTGGGTCAGAGTTCAGTGCGGTTTGGCGTGGGCATCCTGCAGGTCTGAGCAGATAAACATCGCCTCCTCATCCTCCGCCCGCTCCACCATCGCTTCACCGCAACGCTGCTTCATGGCCACCAACCTGACACCACTGGAAAGCCGGGTTATTGATATGCAGCAGCATCTGTGGGTGGATTTGATGATTGAAGAGCGTCGAACACCAGCAGCCTGACACCACCTGCTCCGTGTCACAGCTGTGGGAGACGCCCACAGACTCGGGTCTGCTGCTGCGCCCACAGGTCTGGTTGGTGGCCATGAAGCATCGTCACGGTGAAGCGATGGTGAAGCAAACCCAGATGTTCTGACTGAAGTTTATCAGTCAGAACATCTGGGTCGCCGGGCGGTGACGCTCTGAAAGGTTACAGATGTTAAAGCGCCTGATCCTAAACCCCGCCTCCTCTGTGTCCTCCTCCAGGAGCAGCACGATGGCGGAGTCGACGGAGCTGTTCACAGAGCAGGAGCTCACCTGCTCCATCTGCCTCGACCTGTTCACCGACCCCGTCTCCACCCCCTGCGGACATAACTTCTGCCAGGTGAGTCCACCTGCAGGTGTGAGCACAGGGGGCGCTGTGCGTGGAAGCTGCTGCTGAAGGTTCACCCAGCTGTAATGATCAGGAAACGTAAACAAATCTGTGATCATTGACGTGTTTCTGCTGCTCGGCACGTCCTGAAATGCTTCATTTGTACAAGCTGCTCTCGATTCTGAGTGTTGTTGTTGTTACTATGACGACGATGGTGTTGATTAGCTGCTGTTTTTGGCAGGTCAGGTATTCGTCCTGCTTTACAGCCTTTTAAGAACTAACCAATCACAGGGTCTGCAGCAGTGTTAGTAATGCAAACAGAAAACTACCTGGGGGTGCGTTCAGGTGCAGTGGGTTACTGGTGCGTCCTGTGCCCGCAGGCGTGTATCGGTGGTTACTGGGCGTCCAGTGCCGTGTCCACCTGTCCACTGTGCAAACATCAGTTTGAAGGACGTCCTCAGCTCAGCATCAACAAAGTCTTCGCTCAGATCGCAGAAAAGTACAAACAGACTCACTATGCACCGTTACCGTCGCCCTTCGGTAATGGGGCGCCCGGCGCCGCGATGGCAGGCGCCATGAACACCAACCCCTTCCTGACGCCTGAGCCATCAGTAGCTCAGGCGAACGGGGACGTAGTGTGGTGCGACGTTTGTACGGGAATCAAACAGCCCGCCGTCAGCTCCTGTCTCACCTGCACCGCCTCCTACTGCACTGAGCACGTGCAGCCACATCACACCACGCCATTCTACGCCAAA
Source organism: Aulonocara sp. 'chitande type north' Nkhata Bay (assembly GCF_057382095.1). Lineage (NCBI taxonomy): Eukaryota > Metazoa > Chordata > Actinopteri > Cichliformes > Cichlidae > Aulonocara > Aulonocara sp. 'chitande type north' Nkhata Bay. The sequence goes on from NC_141347.1 coordinate 37,540,528, forward strand.
CACCCCCTGATGGACCCCCAGGAGGCCCTGAGGGGCCGCACCTGCTCCGTCCACCGGCGCCTGATGGAGGTATTTATTTTTCTCTATGATTGCTTGATTTGATGTTTATGTAACATTTAAATATTTGAATGTTTTTTTATTTTAAAATGGTCAGTTTCAGATGTTACAATAATTTTTTATATTTTGAACAAATTCAAAAATAATTAGTTTTATTTTAATAACTGGTTTTATTTTATCATGTAAGTAAAACTTTTTCATATCAGTTCATGTTCTGCATTGATGAGCGGCTCACCTGTGCAGGTGTACTGCAGGACGTGTGAGAGCTGCATCTGTGCCATCTGTGTGCTGGAGGAACATCGGATGCATAAAACTGTCTCCGTGCAAACTGAGAGGCTCAGCAAGCAGGTACAAATATCCCAGATTCTTCCCGGGAACGCCATTTATTAAAGTAATTTGATTCTGTTTTTTATTTCATCTCATTTTGGTTGACTGTTATGTTTGTTAATGCTGCTCATTACATTTCATTACAATTCATCATTTAATTTATTATTACATTTATTATTTGTTGTAAATTTGTAAATTTTATTTGAAATTAATGAATTTTTGCAATTTTTGCAAATTTTTTTTTTGTTTCTTTTTGATGAAAAACAAAGATTTTAAAATGATGAAAAAACATTCTGGAATGAAAATAAATCCTTGGAGATGGATACAAAAAGTAAATTCATCGTTTGGTCCAAAGTGATTTTTGTTGCGGCTCTTTGACTCGACCGTGTCCGCCTGCCTCTTCAGAAACAGGTGTCCAGGACGGAGCAGGAGATCCTGAACCGGATCAAGGAGAAGGAGATCCGTGTGACGGAGCTGAAGAAGAAGCTGGACAGCCTGCAGGTGACTCACCTGTTTGCTCCTTATGTAAAAACCTGGCGGGGCGGGTGGAGCCTGTGGAAGACGATGGCGTTGTCGCTCTCTTCTCACCAAACATCTGAACCCGTCTGTGTTTCAGAGCCATGCTGACAGAGAGCGCGGCGAGGTTGAACACCTGCTGAACGACCTGTCCGGCTCGTTGGACCAGATCCGGTCTCATGTGGTGGGCGGGATCGTGACCCAGCTGGATGCTGTGATGACAAAGGGGGACGGGATGGTGAACCGCCTGGAGGAGGAGCTTAGCCAGCTGACAGAGAGGAGAGCCGCGCTGGAGGCGCAGGCTACCAGTCAAGATCACATCGCCTTCCTGAAGGTGAGGACGCCTGCAGTCACCGATCCCAGAATCACAACAGAGGCCTGCTTCATCACCCCTCTTCATCACCCCTCTTCCTCCCTCAGACATACGAGGCGACCACGGCTCCTCTGGCCGAGGATCTGCAGGCCCAGGCGGATGACGACTCGCAGCTGGTGCTCCACTTCCATCTGGGCGAGGTGAAGCTCGCTTTGTCCGAGGTCAAGGAAAAGATGGAGGAGATCCGGACCGGGGAGATCCGCTCGCGAGGACTGCGAGGACCCCGAGGATCCCGAGCGGACTCCTGTGAGTTCCAGATGTTACAGCACAGTCTGCAGATGTTGGGTTCCAGATGTTTCCTCTGAGTCGTTTCTTTCACCTGTTTCAGTTTCAGCCGGTGACATGATGGCGGCCGAGAGCATGCTCAGTCTGAGAGCCAGCACGGCCAGTCTCAGGAAGAGCCAGTGGTCCCTGAAAGGTGAGAGGTCAGAGGTCACTTCCTGTATCTACCTGCAGGTGTGCCACAATCCGATCATTCCAAGCTCCTCTGTGGAGCCCTGCAATAAAGAGTGACTCTATTCTACTCTATTCTCCTTACTGAGGGAAGAATTTATCCAGTCAGAATAAGCCAGAGAAGCGAGCTCCGTCAGAGGCAGTTACGGCCACGGTGTTGGATGGAGCGCTGTTGCAGACACTCAAGACACCACCCACGAAAACACACGCTGATTATAAATGTACATTATCATCACCTCACTGCACTCTGTGTACATATGAAAAAGGAAACTATGGAGCGGTTCTTATATAGCCCTGGTCTACTCTGAGCACTCAGAGCTTCCCGTCCTCGTACGTGCACACATGTCCTCGCACGTGCACACATGTGGACATGAGTCCACACATGGACACTCTGATGGGGTCAGTATCATGCCCAGTGATATTTGGCACGATTGAACCACAAACCTTCAGATCAGCAGATGTGCATGCGCAGTATTTTGGCTCTTTTTGTACTTCACTTTTCTTCCTGTGCCCTGTGAATGTCCACAGTGTCTCTGCTGTGGGAACATGTTGCTTACCTCGACAGGTTGACTTGTTTAGGGAAGTGCTGCTCATCCCACAATTTCTTATGTTGAGGAAATGAGTTACAAGTTGTGGGGCTTTTATTGTGAAAGAATAACTGAGTGTTTTCCTGTCTACTTTCAGACCTAAAGAAGAGCAAGCAGGTGTCAGGTACGTACCTGTGTGAGTGTGCAGCAGACATGGATGCTCACCGTCAGCCTTTCAGACACCGATAACGAAATTATGACTCAAATCAAAGATGACAGATTTTTTTAAATGCTGGTCGTTTTTAAACGACACAAAGATGAAGTGAAAGGATAAAAACGCTGAGTTGTTAGAGAAGCTGTAGCGGTGGGAGGTTTGTGAAGAGATGAGAGCTTGTTTCTGATTGCTGATGAAATGTGTTCGTTTGTTGTTGCAGGATACAAGAAGGCCCGACTCTACATGGGTGAGGTTTTCAGCGTTTTGGTTTCTGGGTGATTCGGTTGATGCAGGTCGGGTTTGGTTATAACTGCATTCACACAGACAGACAGCTGCCAGCTAATGCTGGGCAACATCCAAGTAAAACACTCTGGCTCCGCCCCCCAGATGCTCTCTTACCATAGTAACCTCACAGCAGCCACGTTACCGGTCACATGATCTCATTAAACAGCCTAAACACGGTCCAGAGGTCCAGCTCAGGTGAAGCTAGCCACCTGTATCACCATCCACCTTTCAGTCACAGAGGCCACACCCCCTAATAAAGCACATTTTAAATGATACACAAACAGTTTCAGGCTGTAAACGTTTGTTTCTGCTGTAAGTTTGAACATGCGGGCTGACTCACTGCTGCCTCTACTGGAGGAACTGCAGGTTTAGCCTCATGGTGAGGTCTTCACATTATATATTTCTAAGCAAAGATACGTAATAGTGCTTCATTGGATTCAGCGTTGTTACATATATTTGATTTCTGGACTGTAGAGGAGCTTTGCATGATTCACAGTTCAAAATAATCCTCCTGTATCAGATACTGGGCCTCAGCGCAGGTCCTCTCTTCATCCTCTGAACGTTGTGATTGGCTGCCCTTCATAATCGTCAGATGGGTTCAGCTCATGTGGTAGAATCGACCGTAAAGGGGATGTGCCCTCGCTACCTTTAGATTCACAGGGTTACTGAAGCTGACTCTGAGATCACTGATATGAAACTCCAAGGCTCAAACAGGGGAAGTCCACCTTTACTCATCCTGTGGTGAGGTGTCGGGATCGTCCTGGATCGAGTTCTTCAGCCATTGTGATGACTATTTCAGCCTCCAGGGGACCTTGCTGTTATGTTTACCTGTGCTTGTTGCTTCCAGAGGACGTGACGCTGAACCCGGTGACGGCGTATCCCTTCCTGATCCTGTCCGAGGACCGTAAGCAGGTGAAGAGAGGAGAGAAGCTGCAGTTCTACAGAAACAGCCCGCACAGGTTCGACGTCTGGTCCTGCGTCCTCGCCAAGGAGGGATTCAGCTCCGGGCGCCACTACTGGGAGGTCAGGACCCAACCGGCCTTGGGACTGGGTTCAGTAATGGCTAGCAGGATCCAAGTCTGATCTCAGGTGTGTTTTTCAGGTGTGCGTCGGGGAGAATAAAGACTGGAAGCTGGGCGTGGTCAGCGAGTCGGCTCAGAGGAAGGGTCTGTTCGATATGTGCCCGTCTCACGGATACTACGCCATCTGGTGGAGCAGCAGCCAGCTGAGGGCGCTCACCACGCCGCCGCTCACCAAGGTCCAGTCCACGTTTCACATGCACTTATGTACGGAAGGCCACTGGTGCCGCAAGAAAGCAGCCACTCAGACTTAAACATTATTTTGGTCAGCGTGACTTTAACATAGAAAATCTCTAAATTTAATTGAAATAAGTTGGTGCAAAAAGTACCCAAAATCCATCATTTCCACACATTTAATAACTTTAAAATCTGATGAAATTAATTCTATTGTGTGTTAATGACAAAATTTTAAGGCAAGAAGGATGCAAACAAGCCCATCCTGTAAAGCTCAATAAAAAATACAAATTAAATTTATGTTTATTTATGTTTATGTCATTTATGTTTTTAATGCAACAGTTAAACTTTGAGTCCTTTCATGAATACAAAAACACCACAGTGTCTTTTTGGCACCAGTGGGCTTCCACACCTTGAGGCTTCTTGACAGTTTGCAACTTCTGTCGACTCGTCTTAATCGTATTCTGTTTGCGTCTCACCTGCAGGTCAAAGGTCACCACCCCAAGCTGCGACAGGTGGGCGTGTTCCTGGACATGGAGGAGGGTCAGGTGTCCCTTTACAATGTGAAGTCGGGCTCAGAGATCTACAGCTTCCACACATCCACTGAGTTCACCGAGAGGATGTTTCCTCTGCTGGGGACCGGAGACAAAGAAGTCCCCCTGATCCTCCTCACCACGCTGCAGCACCCGGCCTGAGGGACTGGGACCAGAACCGGAGGGTCAATGCTGAGCGAACTAAGAGCAGAGGAACTGCAGGTGGAGTCGAATCGTCCTCACGTTGATCTCCAGACTCTGCAGTGAGACTTGAAACAACAAAGGATGTTTGTCTCGTTTTGTCCCCGTTAGATCCTGACAGGCGATGGTTTTGTAATATCGATCACTGAAGAACGATGTGCTCTTACAGCCAGAGCTGCTTCTTAAATTTGTAAATATGGTCATAAAAATACATCAAATGAATCGAGGGAACCAACTTTTTTTTTTTTAACAATTAAAATGATATAAAGAAGTTTTCACTTTGTGTAACCAGTTTGTTTTTGTAACGCTGTGAAACTAAAAGATTAGTAACACTAAACCTTTACTGAGATTTTGTGAAACATAAAATTATTAAACTCAAAGCAAATAGTTGATGTCATGAATACGTCACGTTTAATGTAACAGCTTATCGAACAATAGTTAAATTCTGTTTTCATATTTTTTCTAAATGTGTTGCCTTTTTTTGGCAACATATTGGCAACCTTCTTTTCGGGGGGCGGGCGCAGCAGCTTCTAGTGGACGTCAGAGGAACTGCAGCCATGGTGATAGTTAATAACTGACAGTTAAATTATTTTATGAAAAACAAACGTTTCAGCGTGACCTCGGATTTTTGCCAGACGTCCGTGTACTGTAAAGCTTGTTTTTCCAGTAGATTCTGAGAAGTGTCGAATAATGTTGGAAATAAAAGTGAACTTGTTAAATAAAGAAAAGAAAAATTGAGGTTGTTGACGTGTTTTTTTTCTTCTTTTATTCATGTTGCTGAAACACAAACTTACTGTGATCAAAGGTCAAGGTTCAGATCTGGGATCACACCACAATCGCAAAATCCCTCCATGCGTCCAGACCCGACCCTCACATCACAGCTCGGATCAGAAACTCTTCGTTTCATTTCTTCATTTTCACCTTCTGATTGGTTTTACTTCCTGCTGCTCACTGCCATTGCTCCAGCTTGTTTCTCTGATGTGGGACGAGCTCAGGACCAGTCACATGCTTTTAAACAATGTATTCCTGACACTCGTTATTAGATTAAAAGAACCAGGTAACGCACGCTCGCTGCACGAGTCCATGGTTGTCATCGGTGACGCTGAAACAGAAATTATGTCCCTGTTTAAACCTTTCACATGTCAAACGTCTGCTGCGTGCTCTGACCTGCCAGGCAGTCCGACAACTTCCTAAAAGCAGGTTATTAGTTCAGTGCCCCCTACTGTCCCACCCATGTTACTACAGCTCCAGCTCCTGGTCGTAACGAGCTCACTGAAACTGAGCGTGGTGCTGAAACGGGACGCCAGGGCCGCTGTCTCTCCACGCTCAGCTGATTACCGTAGGGCAGGGTCTCAGGGTGCTGAGGCGTCTGCTCAGGTATTAACATCAGCACAGAAAATATGCACCACGAGCTTCATGCTTCATGTTATCCTTACACCACCGAGCACCGATGCGTAGAGCCCGCCGCAGAGCCTTACCCGACCATCTTTAAGCTCCTCCCCCCACACTGGTGATATCATCTGTGGCGATCGAGGACGGAAGTGACGTCAGCACAGCTCTACTCATTCAACTTCATATTTTATTTAACATAAATCATACTGCAGTCAGTGTGAACAGCCGGGGTTTCAATATACACAATAGAATCGTAACATTTTAACCCCCTCCCCCTTAACCCCACCCACAACCCCCCCAAATGAAAATCGACCCCCCCTCCCCCTGTAACCCCGCCCCCAGACCTACAAGCCTTTAAACATAACCCTCCCACCCTATAACAGCCCCACCCATCTCACACAGCTCCGCCCACCAACCCTGTCTTCATGTTTCCATCTAGCAGCGAACTCCAAACTTCTCCATCCGCCACACCTGCAGAGCGTCATGTGACCACCTTAAGCACAATGGCACTAACAAGCCCCTCACATAAAATCAAGCTCCACCTCCACACCACCTGCAGAGTAACAAGCCCCTCCCTCCAGTGTAGGCACACACAAAAATCAAAAACATGTAGCATCTCCTAGCATTGCTAACAGACTCCGCCCACTCCCACAAGCCACTCCCCCTTTGCTGGAGAAGAAAAAAAATTAAAAATGGAGCATGTGCTTAAGGCCCCTCTCCTACAAGCCCCTCCCCTTGTGCTGACATTATCATTACACCTGCAGGTGCAGCAGATGGCTTTAAGGCTCCGCCTACAGGTGGTCACAAGCGCCACCCACAAGTGTCCATACAACACTGAAGCTGCTAGGGTTTGGAGTTTGCTGCTAGTGGACTTGCATGTAACCAACAAGGGGGCGGGTCCATTCTAACCGCCCGTCTGATGTCAGGCTCCCTCGCCAAAAACTCGAAAACTAACAAAAAGAAAAAAACAAAATCACATGAGTATCATCATCACCAGCATCATGGCCATCACTGACCACCCTGCCCTCCCCCTCCCCCGTCCATCATCATCATCATCATCGGCGGCCGTCTGCTGGCAGCCATCTTTTTGAGTCCATTCAGGTGTGTGTTGTGTGTCGGCGTCCCGCGGCGGCATGTCGACGGTTCAATGCTGCGTCTCAGAAGTTAAACAGAGACAAACAGGAGGGGAGGGAGGAGGGCAGAGGGGGAGGATGAGGTTCTTCTTCTTTTGTTTTGAAACAGAAAAGCGTCTTCTGGTGTGCTGCTTCCTGTCGCTGCAGCTCCTGCTTCAGCCAACGAGCAGGACCGGGGAGGAGGGGGAGGAGAAGTAGTGAAGGTGGTGGGAGGGGGGAGGTGGGATGGGAGGGAGCTCAGAGGATGATGGGACGCTAAGTTATTTAAGACATCTCTCAAAGTAGGTGGCGCCCACGTAGCCGCCCCTCAGGGAGCGATGGACATTCTGCTCGAAGAGCCGCCGGTTCGTCTGCAGGACCTCCGCCGCCTCCTTGTTCAGCGGATCCTCTGGGTTTGGCTCCTGCGGGGGGAGACGGGGAAGCAAAAGGCGACAACGGTCGTTAAATGTCTCGTTACAAAACGTTCACCAGCTGAGGGCAGCACTGAGCCGCAGAAGAGAAAACATGCGCACTCACTAGAAATAGATACTGTAGGCCGTAGATGATGGAGTTTATTGTCAGCACGGGCTTCCAGTCCTCTCTGTGGAGAAGAAGGAACAGGTGAGCAGCAGAAGACCTCACCTGGAAACGCTCACCTGTCTGACCTCAGTGTGACCTCAAGTTTGATTTTAAGAACGCACACACCTTAGGATGTTTAGGCAGACGTTGCCCTCCAGGTCGATGTTGGGGTGATACACCATCGTCTCACATTTTACCTTTGGGGGGTCGTGGGGGTAACCCTGTCCTACCTGAAACACACACACACTGTCAGATCACCTGCTTCTTAACGAGCCCCCGGCGATGACCCTCGAAATGTCGCCGGACCCTCTGAGCTGAGATTAGCAGCCTCTACAGGTGAGGTCAGAAGTCTCCGCCAATCACAGGCGTGGATGTCAGGATGGAACGACTGTACAGCAAACATCAAAGGAGTTGGAAGAACAGGTCTGTGAAGACGTTTCATCCCAGAAGCTTCTCCGTCACAGACTTTAGTGGGAGTGGCCCTAAGAGTATTCATCATGTGACTCATGTGATTATCAGCAGATGTCTTGGAACCATTGTGAGACTTTGCCCCACCCCATCATGTGACCCACTGAGGTCACCTGATGCAGGTTGTGAGTGGGCGTCAGGGGTCTGGGAAGGATCTCAGACCAGTGTAGGTGGCGAATGTGAACACTGGCATCCTGGATAGAGTGACCTTTGACCTTTAGATGCAGATGAGTGTTTTGCTTTTAGAGCTGAAGAAGCTTGTTGGATGAGACGAAACGTCTTCAACAACCAAACACGTCTTTCTTCCCGAGCTCCTCGGACTTCCCTGAGCTGAATGATGTACAGCAAACTCCTTCAATGACTCTAAAGAACAAGTTTGCATTTGCTTTTCTCTGATCCACACAGGCCCAGATACACAGACATCTTTTATTAAGCGAGTTTTATTTTGACACGGTCAGGTTATTCAGATGTGTCACCACTTTGGCCTGGAAGAAGGCCCAAACTGCCCCCCTTCAGATGACACCACATTGGTTGGGATGTTCAGGAACCACCGAGACTCAAGCCTGCCATGACCCACAGCGAAGCCAGTTTCACATCGCCACGGACCGAGAGGGTCCCAACCAAGAAAGAAGCACCTGCTCCAAAATCAAAACCTTTAAAAACGTGTACCTGCCCACATGGATGAACCAAATGCCTCCAGGAGAAGAGTCTGATGGTCAGAGACAAAGACTGAGCTGTGTGGCCAAAGGTTAGTGGTGGTGTGTTCATTTATTGGCCCCGTGTGGAGCAGGGAAACGCCAACACTAATTCAAACCTGTTTTTTTAGAGTTTGCTGTACAGTCACTTCAGCCTGGAACAAGAACATCCAGGCCCATGACGACTGACCACAGCTACCAGTCGCCAATGGTGACGGTCCACCCCGATCCTGAAATATAAAAACTATCATTTAAACGCATTAAAATGAGCCACGCACTTATCAAAACGTCTCTTTGCCTTCCTGTAAATCATCAGCGACGAGCCTCCTCTCCTGACCCCCACCGGCGTTCCTACCGGCCTGCAGCAGCCACCGCAGGAAGTCTGCAGGCGGGCCAGCAGGAAGACCAGGTGGACTCAGGAGACCTGTAGGACCGTGGAACGTCACACAAGTCTGTCAGCGATTATGATGAATCCACCTGCTAGTCCTTTACGGGCTCACCTGCAGAAACCTCAGGACTTCTTACAGCTCAACCATGAGGACATCTAAACACTGCGTGAAAGGCAGCACCTGATTTATAACACCAGAGAAAATGAGAGCCTCGTGGAGAAAACGGAAGAAAAAAGTGATTTTATCATCGCTGCAAGCCAAATTCATAAATAAAGTGATAATTAAATAATGGAGCTACATTAGTGAGCCTCTTATTGATGTTCTCAGGGCGCTGTGGGCCGGACTTTACACAGGTGAGACCTGTTGTTAGACCAGTGGAGGCTGCTGAGGGTCAGACTGTTTCAGGATTATTTCAGCATGAAGAGCCGAGGGTGGAGCCGAGGGTGGAGCAGAGAGAGAGACGGCTGTTTCTCACCTTAAAGCTGAAGACAAACTTTCCTCCTTTGTAAAAACCCTGAGAGACAAAAAGACAAACAGAGGCAGACTCGTTAGCTCAGCATCATCTTCATCTCCCGATTCAGCCCCTCATCCTCACTCTGTACATCCTGAGGTTTCATACACCTGTGTGCCACATGAGTGGGAACAATCGGCTCTGGTGCAGCAGTGTCTGAAACTGGTCCTGCGCTCACAGGTGGAGGTGTTTCACTGCTTTTACAGACAGCACTGCTCGTGTTACTGACGCACACCTGCAGCTCTCACAGGTGTTTGTCCTCAAAGTCAGAGAGGAATAAAGTTTTTATGCAATCACGTCTCTGAATGAAACGCACACACGCACCTCGTCCGGTGAAATGATGAGTCTGAAGTTGAGGAGGTCGTCATCATCGGGGAAGTTGATCTCACACGTCTTTGGTAAGTTCAACTCATTGATGTCTGAAAAACAAACACAGGCAGGTGTTACTGATTCTGATTCGTCCTCGGGAATCAAAGACGTCCTTCATCTCTTCTTCTTTCACCTTTCAGAGGCTCATGAAAACATCTGGAGCTCTAAATACCTTGTCTGTATGCTAGGACCTGTGAAAAGCAGTGCTGACACGAAGGTCTCTGAACTGTCCCAAAAGACTTAAAAATCCAGAACAACATCTGGAACACTTTCAGCTAGAACTGGAACCTTCTCCAAGACCTCCTTCAGCATTTCTCAATCTCACCTTGGTATTTAAGGACTTCTAAAACCTCTGGACCTCTTTAAATATTCTTAAAAATCTCCACATATTGTGTTCTTTAGGACTTCAAAAATGTTATGTCATCATCTCCAAAATCTCAATAACCTCCAGAGAAGAACACAAACCTCCTTAATCAACTTAGACGAGCATCAATGAGAAATGACGGCCTAGACCCACGAGGTAAAGAAATAAAAGGACCATTATGAAACAAATCTAATCAACTTTTATGTGTCAAAACGTTTTTGCCAAAATGTGGAAGAACAACTTCCAAATGTAAAAAACCCTGATCTTGTCGCAGGTTTAGGGGGTGACTCTGAAACCACTGGATACCTTCTTGTTGTTTAAGGCACCAAAACATCTGGACCATCTTCAGAATTGCTTTGATCCCGTGTGGTGGGTCAGAGCGGGCCCAGGTGGTCACTCAGGTCTGCTAAACACAGGTTGGAACCCAGACCCACGGGCCTACAGATCCCCTGAGGACCCCAAACCTCTGCAACCCCATGAATCGCTGAGATTCAAATTGTCATTCATCAGGTGGGTGGAGGCAAGAAGAAGTAGGTGGTTGGTGTCAGGAACACGTGCTTTTTCTTGGACACTTGCTGGGGCATCACCGCCCAGCCTTTTGGCCTGTGTCACTCCTGCTCGGGTTATGCTCCAGATAAGAGACCAAAAGGTATGAAACCACCGACAACCAGCCAATCAGATCCATGGAAACCACAGAGCCCATTCCAGCAGATCACTTAGAAGTTGAGAAGGGTTTCAGACCTGTCCAGGTCAGATGCTGCAAAGTAGACAGATAGAGCTGATAATTCGGACAGGTGAGCTGGACTCTGAGAATAGGGACCTGAGGCTGTTCTCCTATTGGTCACCCACACCAGGTGACTCACAAGGCGTCTGACAGGCAGGCAGGACCCTCAGAGTCTACTGTGATCCACCACACAGGTTCAGCCTGGTTCTAACCCTGCAGTCTAAGCCGGGCTCTGATCTGCGTTCACCTGTCGCCCTGCAGCCCCTCGGGTCGACCTGCACTTGAGGAGGATAGAGGGTCAGGAAGGTGGGCGCTGTGCTCAGGTGTTCCACTGAGTCCCTGTGTTCCTAACTCACCTGGTGTTAGGTAGAAGTGGACCCCGCGGAACTGACACAGCAGTTAGAGGCTAGCTGCCGTTAGCCGTCAGTGTTTACGGCTATCCGGCGTTAGCTGTTAGCAGCTGTGTTCCGGGTTAGTGTTGTTAGCTGCTAGCTGCTGCTAACTGCGTGCTAACACCTTTAGCCTGCGTTTTGTTTTCATGTAGCACAGCCGGGCTAGCAGCCCTAGCTAACACCAGCTTCAGCCGCAGTTAGTCGGCCAGCCGTTAGCCCGAGTGAGCTACAGCAACACCGGGTCTGGGTTTGAGAGCCCTGGGTCCCGTGGGTTCGGTGTCGGCCGGTGGGTAACTCTCGGCTAACAGAGCCTACCTTTCTGTATTCGGAGCTGGGCCGCGCTGGCTTTCTTGCCCCCGGCTCCGGTTCTGTTTCCTCCAGCAGATTCCTCGTCTTTCTTCTGCTGCTTCAGGGAAAAGAGCTTAATCATCTTCAGTTATTTGACACACGAGGCGTCCCTTCTGTGAGCCGTCAGCGGGTCTGAGAGGGTCTGAGAGCGGGGTGGTTTCCCAACAGCACCGTGATGTGAATGGAGCCGGTGCGTCTGATCACGGAGGCAGGAGGAGCTAGCAGCGGAGCTAGCAGCGAGCTGGCTAGCGGGAGAGAGGGGAGGGGAGGAGAGGAGGGGGGTTGAGCGCGCGCGCGTGTGTGTTGGTCTGAAACACGTGAAAGTCCACTGGTGCCAGAAGAAAACAATCGCGAGATGGTCTGGGGGCTGCTGGAAAGAGTGAGGGGGCCACAGGCAGGTAAACCCAGCTTTAAAAACTCTGGGTTCAAGAAAAGTGATGAAAAGCACCTGAACGTGAGTTTGAAGGTGTTTGTGATGAACAGCTGTCTCTTCAGTGAGGGAGGAGAGTGTGCTCAGCACCTCCGGCCTCCGTGCTGGTGTTCCAGTTCAGCCCGATGCAGATGTGGAGTGTAGGCTTCCTGTCTCAGGACAGGTGCTCCATGCAGTTACCCTTTTCCTTCAGAAGCTGTAGGGGTCATGACCCAAAGCTGAAGCTGTTCAAGGCAGACAGGAATTCAGCTTTACAAAAATAAAACTTGTTTTTCGTGCAGTCTTCTCGTATTAAATCAGAGTCCCATAACTGTCTGCCTGTAAGTACAGGTGGGGTCTATATGGCAGCACAGGGCGCTGAAGGTGGAATTTAAAACATTGACCTTTAACCTTCTGCTGTGAAGACTGGTTTTTGCTGACAGTTTGGATCCAGGTGGATGTGACCAAGAAAGCGCAGGTAGACTAAAAACACTGCAAATAAAAAAACAGCAGTGTACTGATTCAGTGTAGTCTGCAGTTATCACAGCGAGGAGTCTCAGCATCCGTGAGTTATGCTTTACTATTATCCATCCCAGACTTCTACAAACTCGAGACCAAATAAACGCAGTCTGGTCAGCTTCAGCAAACATCAGCATAAATCCTATTTTTATGGCAGGAAACGTCCAGCTGGCCGTCACTCAGAACACCGTCAGCAGAGCTCGTCGTCACAGACGTGAACCTTCAGGTTTGAGCTGGAGCTCAGATCAAAGATCCACTTTCAGCAGAGCCACTGTGCCCTCTGAGGAAATGCTTATACCCAAGTGTCTGAACCCACAGAGGAAAGTCACTCACGTTTACAGAGGAGAACAGTACTCCACACATCACATGACTTTGTTCATACAGCAGACAGCGACCAAAGTCAAATGTAAAATTACATCAGTAAATAATAAAAACAGAAAACATGCACTGGGAGAAATGACACAGTAAATCAAATCAATGTAGATTAGATTAGATTAGATAGAACTTTATTAATCCCTCGGGTGGGTTCCTCTGGGAAATTCGATTTCCAAAAAAGCACAGCACCGACAGAAGTTACAGAGTTACAGAATATTATATATATATATATATATATATATATACACACACACATATATATAAATACAGAGACAATATAAATAAAATATACAAAGGGGATAAATAGAATAAATAGGAATAAAAATAAAAATACAAGTGAATTGCACATTTCAAGTATTGAGTCTATTGCACCGTTGACTATTTACAAAAGTATTGCACAAAAGGTATTGCACAGTGAGGTGCAGAGGCACTACAGCTTAGTTGTTCCCCCCTCCTTTGTCCTCCTGTTTCCCCTCCCTCTCCCCTCCAGAGAGGAGTTAAACAGTCTGATGGCGTGTGGGACAAAGGAGTTTTTAAGTCTGTTAGTTCTTGTCTTTGTAAAGCTGGAACGAAACAAAAAACGTGTTTTATGGAATAAAATATTTATAAGATATATTGTGAATAAACCCTGCGGTGAACTCAGGAGTCAGCACTGCTGTGTTTCTTTATAAAAATAAAAATCTCGGTTTTTATGAGCTGTAAAGTTATTCACCAGCATGTTTTAGTCGTTGATTGATTTCATTTTTATTGCACCAACATGTATTTGCATGTGTTTGCTGCATTTTTTAAATCTTTTTTTTTCTTACCTTGAATTTCATTTTTATCCGGATTCTACTGATCTCTATATTCTATTATATTTCAAATGTCTTGTGTGGGCTAAAAAACATTTTAGCTCAACGCTTTTTTGTGGAGAAGCGGGACAACTACAAGTCCCACAATGCCCTCCGCACTGTGACGTGACACGGAGAGGAGGAGCGTGCATATCGTTTGTGCCTATATTTTATTTAGCGGTTTATTTATTTATTTATTTATTTTATTTTCCGTCGCTGTCCGAGGCTGAAGCAGCGCGAGCTCTGCGGTCACCTGCATGATGTCATCAATGCGGGGTTAAACGTGCCGCGAGCCACCGGCCGATTCGCGACACTGAACCGAATCACGCGCAGCACCGCAGCCTCGCGCCACACAATAGAGTCGCAGAACAATAGCCGCGCGCGGCGCTGCTTTTCCAGCCTACGACGGCGAACGGGCCTAGTTCGTGCGGAGGAGTATCACCGGGAACGCGTTGAAAGCGCCGCGCTGCGGCGAGAACGGGCCGTTGTGTGTATTTTGGAGCCCCTCGGGAGGAAGAGCCGCGGAGCACGCGGAACGCGCTGCGGGGGGAGAGCGAGGCGGATCGAGTGCAGAGAGAGAGGCGGACAGAGAGGGGAGTGAATGGGCACGACTGCGCCCTCCGCCTCACCGATATCCATCCGTTCTCTACCGACACAGTTAGACCACCGCGGTCCTTCAGGCAGGCCAGCCTGGAGAACCGGAGCCAGCGGCAGCCAGCGGGATGGCATGCGCATGAAGCAGCGGCGGGCGAAGAAACAAGGAAGCGGACGGCTAGCTGCGCTCAGCACGGGCTAACGTGGGCTGATTGTTGGCGGATACCGATTCTAATGAGCGACCCAGGAGCATGCGAGCTGATTCAGAGAGGTGAGCGGGGAAGGGTTCGTGAGGGTCGGGTTTGTTCACCTACACCTGCCCGGCAGCTAGCTGCGGAGCGGGGACAGCGTGAAAGAGGAAGCTGCTGCAGGGGGCGGACGGGCTGCTAGCGTGCTAGCCTGTTAGCACGCCTAACGTTAATGTTTTAGGAGAGGCTGGGGAAGGGAAGGGGGGCTGCCCTCCTACATGTGATATTAGGTAATTAACAGGGCAGACGGTGTGTACAGGTGTGTTGTCCGGGCAGGTATGCCCAGGCTGGCTGTAGGTGACTGTGACGGGATAGCTGCTAGCTGTTAGCGGTTAGTCTCCAAACGGTGCCAGATGCGCATCTTCATTATTATTGCTGTTAGCTGCTGTTAGCTACAGCCAGCCTCTGTTTCCGTCACATGTTTAATGAGAAAATCGTGTTTCAGGTGATGTTCTCATACAGGTGTTTCTGTGGGCTCGTGCTGGCCTGGAAGGAGGAAGCTGGTGAAAACGATCCTGGGATGTTAGCTTCACACAGGAAGCAGGATTGCTTCACCCTCTCCGTTTTCATTCTTTAATGTCAGGAATATTATTCCCTTGATTACTGACAGGCACTGTGAGACTACAGCAGCCGCAAGAATACCCAGAAAATACAATAAATATTATAAGTAACGTGAAAGAAACAGAGTGAAGCTTCAGAGCATGCTCAGCAGCCCGTACAACCAAAACACCTGGATTTGAAAACACCTGGATTTGGACCAGATAATGAAGCAGATCCGGTCTGTTAGTGATTTCAGTATGTCGAGGTCCACCTAACAGGTTTAAATAATAATGTAGAATCTTTAAGCATGTGGCTGCTCTGCAGAGGACTGCTTGCTGTTTTTGGTTCTTTGACTTTGCATCTTTTTTGGAATAACACTGTGTCCCTGTTGGATTTATGCAACTGTAAACCTGCAAAGATGCACTGATACGGCTTTACACTCTCCCCCTCAAACTCCAGGAAGTTCTTGTCTCACTGGAACAAAATGAAGTGTCTGCAGGTGAGCTGCTGTGCACTCGCCTTTGCCTGATGGGAAAGCAGGTGCAGCAAATTTATATAAAACCGGTTTTGTCGAGTCCTTTCACTGCTCATACCGAGGCCGCTCACCATCAGCTTTGAGGGGGACTCTAGTGTCTGATTAGAGTTGTTGTGAGGAGCGTGTTCTTGGTCTCGCCGCAGTGAACTTTGAACTCTGACTCTAGAAAGTTTTATAGTTTTTACCAACAAACTGAACAGTTTGAAGTCGAGGATGAAGAGAACATAGCCTGAGACTTCCAGATGTTTACAGCTTAACACACACTCCAGTCCACAGGAAGTGGCCTCGGCACTGCTGACACAAGTGCGTGCAGCAGACCCTGAACTGATCATCGTTTACACAGAGGAAGCTTTTTGAAAGTAATTATCAGTTAGAGCAAATGTGTGTTTTAATGCTCTGCAGCCACTTTTTGTATGAATGGGTTTATACAATAAAATATCAAATTAATGTCACTTTAACAAAGTGTAAAGCTGAAAAGTTGTTTTAAAAATAAAAGGTACAGAGATCAATCGCGTCTGTCCACACAGTGAACCGTTGTTAACATCGACCACATAAGTGATGATTAGTTAATCGAGCAGCGCCGCGAGGCTGCTGCGAACAGCATGTCAGCTGCATGTTGGTGTTTTGGTTTTATTCTTACAAAATGTTTTTTGTGCCACGTGAGAAAAGGAAAAAACCCAACAACAGCCAACGGCTCCTTCTGGTTATCGATCAGCTGAACCTGATCAGTAGTCAGTATCAGTCAGGAGGAGAGGGAGGCGTGTTCTTCAGGTTTAAACTGCGTTGAATTGGCTCCGTAACCTGACGGGCGCCTTCTTACAGAGCGACTGTGATTGGCCGTTGAGGTCTGCCACTTCCCATCTGGCTGCTTCTGCTGCCATGTTTCGAGTCAGCTGGAGGGCCAACTCGTGTTTGGGTGGTGAAACTGCAGGGCGGTGCGGGCGGAGCACGCACATGCATAAATGGTGGCTGTGGTGGGCGGCTGCGCAGGCTGCGCCGCAGATTCAACACTGAGTGTGAGCTTTACCCCGTGCTGTGCGAAAGTCTTGAGTCACCCCTCATTAATCTGCTTCCGGGCAGCCAGACCTTGTTGTTCCTTCTAAAGCGCTCTTGAGCATTAGTCGCCCAGTTTCTGAAGTTGTTCTGTGGACACTGACTGCTTTTTCACTCCAGTGCTCGTACCTGACCGTTTCCTGTGAAGCACGGTGGAAGTTCTGTCATGGGTTGAGCTCATTTCCAGCGTGAGACGCTGCCAGTCCAGGGAGAGCACACCTGGATGGGCCTCGTCAGAGCCCGGACCTGCAGTGTGAGGTCATCCTGACAGAACACAGGCAGAAACATCCAAAAACTAATAAACATTCAAATACTGAAAACTCAGAGGGCGTTTTAAACCAGTCGTATTCAAATCACCAGTTAATTACATGACTTTCTGGGTCCTTATGATATGAAAAATGTTTTTCCTTTTGTTGAACCTCAGACGAGTTTCTGCTGATTGAATTTTCATTTTGTGAGACGCACATTCTGCTCCAGCCGTTTAAACGTCTTCAACAACACGTACGACGACTTCAGTCCACCTGTAACGTTTCAGGAATAAAACTAAGTGTTTGTTGGATTTAAAAAAGCGTCGTGATGAGTCCAGATGTTTGATCAGCACATTATTGGTGTGATGATGTCATTAAAAGGCTCGGACAGCACAAACATAGTTCAGAGGTCCAGTTCAGGTGAAGCTAGCAGACAGCCTGTCAGTCAAAGAGACCACGCCCCTAATAATGCAAACTTTCAGCCTTAATACGACTGAAACAGGTGTTGTGAGGGGTTTATCTACATGCTGTAAACGTCTTTACCTCCACAGGGATCGTCTGCTGCTGTCCCACATGCTCATATCTCTGTCCTCTCGCTCTCTCTGGTTCCAGCTGACTTGTTCGGTGATGTCGGGCAGTAAGGCGCTGGGCGGGGGGGCCGGCGGTGGGGCGAGGCGCAGGCGGACGCGGTGCCGGCGCTGCCAGGCCTGCATGAGGACGGAGTGCGGCGAGTGTCACTTCTGCAAGGACATGAAGAAGTTTGGCGGACCCGGCCGCATGAAGCAGTCCTGCCTCCTGAGACAGTGCACGGCGGTGAGACGCACACACGACATGACAGCAGACGCCGAGACTGTAACCTGAACATGAACCACACTGGCCTTAAAATGAACTGAGGTTAAAAATACATTACAGATCCTCATTGTTAGACTCTACACAGCAGCTTTGCATGATTCGGTTCAGAATCAGTCTTCTTTGTCTGACCTACATCCCTCGGAAAGCTCTTACACAGAGCTCTTGTTTAACCCTGACAGTGTTTGTGTAATATTCACAGCGAAGTGGACATGCTTCTGTCACACGGTCGCCGTTGGCTGATGTTTGCTGCGTGCCGTCCAGCAAAAACCTGCCGAGAAAGCAGGAATGTGTGTGGCTCGCAGACTGAAGGGTGACCTGTGCTTTTAGCTTTTGATCATCCAGCCCAAACATGTCAGTAACGCGTGACCTACGCAAACCAGCAGGAGACACGTCAAATCTCGCAGGGCTCGCTCAGCGGTCCTCGCCACTGCTGGCACACCGGCCAGCGAGAAAGCCCCTCCCACAGACTGTCAGATCAGGTTCAGTTCGTCTGCAGGTACGCCTCCGCGGTCGGACCTCAGGCTCTGTACACTCAGGTATCTCTGTGGCTTCAACTGATAAGAAGCAATGATTGATGAATATTATGCCCTTTGACCTCTGAAGCCTTCAGCTGGAGTCAAACCCAGCTCAGCGGTTTGCTTTCAGGACAAAGTGTCAGAAGCATGTGACTGAGCAGATCACGGAGGCGTGTTAGCTGCAGCGTACATGCAGCGCTCCATCATCCACAAACATTCAGCTCAAAAATCACACTGCACTTATTTATGCTCAGATCTGCAGTCTGAGTGAAACAGGTTTCCATGTCAACACGGTCCTCCATTACACCTGCTACTGTCCCTGACGGCAGGAACGCGACCCATGCACAGGTGTGTGCGTGCTGAAGATGTGCTGTATTCTTCTTTCTGTGTGTCGATTCTTCAAATGGCATCAACCAAGAGCCCAGCGGGCGACGATGCTGGGTTTCCGTGGCAACCAGTGATGGTTGCTGGCACTGTGAGTGAGAGCGAGTTGGCTTTGATCCATTGCCATTTCACAGAGCTGCTTAAAACACACACACAGTGAGACGGTCTACGGCTCACATGATGGAGATTTATTTATCTGTTGTTGGAGCTTTGTGTGGAGGAGGAGGGTGGTGCAGGTTAGGATGATGCTCCTTGCTTTGCTCCCTCAGCAGGAGCAGAGACGCCCCCTGGTGTCTGCTGAGAGGATGAGGAGCACCAGCTGCAGGTGTTCTGAGTGCTGCTGCCTCACTGAGGTCGAGCAGTGACCTGGCGACCTGCAGCTCATCGCCTCTTTAAGTCATTGCGAGCCGTTTGAGGCCTCAGACCGCAGGTTTGGGTCTGCGCGGGTGTTGGGGGGTCGACCACCCTCAGTGGGTTCGATGTGTGAATCTGGTGTTTCTGAGTACATGAAACACGAAAATAAAACCGGATCATGCGTCTGTGCTGTTGACCTTTTGGTGACCTGCTCGACTTTTAAAAGGTTGATGGGTGCATGATCATGTTTTTAAAAACGCAAAATGCAGCCAAGCGTCACTGCTCGACTAACGAGGCGAGATTGTAGAAACACACTCGGCTTCTGTTTGGATGACAACAGCACAGGTTACAGACCCAAACACAGCAGAGCTCCACGATTCTGCGCTCGGATCAATAACCGCACAGTGTTGGATGCCAGAGCAGCCAGGTGAACGCCGAGGGGAACGGCCCACCTGCAGGATGTGCAGGAGAAGAAGTCTTGATCGATCGATCAGATCCCGACTGAGCCCTGAGCAGGTCGGGAGGGTCCTAAAGTCACAGGAAGGAGTCCGCCCCTCACCTGTGGGCCTGATCGACCTGCTCTGAGATCCAGATGTTTCTCTGAGAGATGTTCAGTCCTACTGTTTGATTAGGAAGCAGGAGTAGACATTAGCGCTCTAAAGGTTTCAGCTTTGTGTGGTTCATTCAGGTACTCTCCTCCCACAACATCTGCATCCACGTCTTTAACTGTCAGCACGTTTCCGTTTTTACCCCCCTGTACACGTCTCACCTGTCTGTCTCACCTGTCTGTAGCCGGTGTTGCCTCACACAGCCGTGTGCTTTGCGTGTGGAGAGGCGGGGAAGGAGGACACGGTGGACTCAGAGGATGAGAAGTTCAGCCTCTCGCTGATGGAGTGCACCATCTGCAACGAGATCATCCACCCCAGCTGCCTCAAGGTCAGTTTGCCTGGAAAGGGCTTTTATTTTGAAATGCCGGTTTGTTTCCTGTGAATGAAAGTTTAATGATGCTGCTGGAGTGCAGACACGGGGCTTCATTCTGGCTTCTTACTGTCCTGAAAACAAAAACCTGGAAACGATCGCTCCTCATTTTATCTTTTGGTTTCACTCTGCTCGCCCTCTGTGGCTGCTGTGCGGGCCTGAGATTGATGGCCTTTCATCTGTGTGCGCGGCAGCATTAATCCACACTAAAAACCAAACAGAGGTGCTCCTCCTTGGTTTCAGGGAGCTGCTGTCACACACTTCCTGACTCAGAGCGAGTCCACTGAAAGCAGCAGGGACTCAGCAAAGTTTAATCTGTGTAACCTTGTAAGTTTTCAGCAGCTGCACACTGGTCACATGATCAGGTTAAATACATTCAAATAGCAAGCTAACGTTCCTTGGCTCGACCAGGACGTGAGTAACACGTGGCGCTCATAAATGTGCCTATAACAGTGTAATTCCAAAAACTCATTAAATGAATGATCAATAATCTGTCAGAGCCACCGACATCTTAAATGTCACATGACGGTGTCTGACGGCCACAGACAGGGAAACGCTCCGGGCGGATCTGGTCCACACGGGGTACGGTCTGAATTTGTATTTGGCCGACCAAGTTTGTCCAGCAGCAGCCACCGTAGCTCTGGTTACGCTAGAATTGGGAGAAGGAAAACAGACCTCAGCTCTCTGAGTCGGCTGACGTGGTGAAAAATTAGTTGCTGTAACTTCAAACTGAGAATATTTCCTCGCAGCGGCTCCATCACATGACCCGCAGTCGTGTCGAGCTGCTAGCATCTCCTCCTCTGCAGTCACTCGCTGCTCTTCCTGATGTTTCCAGATGTGCTGATGTGTGCTGCCTTTTGTCCTCAGATGGGCAAAGCTGAAGGAATCATCAACGACGAGATCCCGAACTGCTGGGAGTGTCCGAAGTGCCACAAGGAGGGCAAAACCAGTAAGGTGAGAGTGGGACCAGTACAGGGGACCGGTTCGGGGCAGTGGTGCGCTCGGATAGACTGAACCCTGCTTCTGTTTGTGTGCAGGACCAGGCGGACGGCTCGGGCAAACGCAGGCTGGATAATGGTGAGGTGGGCCGGTGGAAGCTCACCGATGACCCGCCTCCTAAAAAGAAAGCCCCACCCACCTCAGAGGAGGGCGGGCACAAGAGGAAAAAGGAGAAGGAGCTGCCTGCGGACAGCGGGCCCAAGAAGAAGGTGACCTTAAAGTCAGATTGAACGAGTCACAGAGTTGATTATAGATTATTGATCGGTGTTTAATGTGCTCAGATTTAAGACTGGAGGAGGAGCCAGTTCACAGCTCCCTCTCCAAACCGCTGTTAATGACACTAATGATGTTATCGATCTGCTTCCTGTTTGTTCCTCAGATGAAAGGAGGCCACGAAAAACGCCTGAAAAAGGTAAGACGTCCACCGCTAACCCACGTGATGTCCTCGAGCTCGGTTACCGCCCGCTTTCTCTGACATGTCGTCTTTTCTCTCGTCAGAAACCCAAACAGGAGGCGGCGGAGTCCAATGGCCCCTCCTCCTCTGGGGGCGGAGCCTCAGGGGTGCAGGGTTCCTCCACGTCATCTTCCTCGCAGCCCGGAGGAGGCGGTGGTGTGGGCGGGACGTCGAGCGCCGACCAGCGTTCCCATCACAGAGAGAAACTGGAACGATTCAAGAGGATGTGCATGCTGGAGCGCCGGCCCTCCTCGTCCTCGTCCTCGTCCTCCAGCTCAGAGTCTGACTCGGAGTCTGACTCCGACGACTCCCTGAGGGGGGAGCAGGGGAGAGTGTCTTCCCCGTCATCGTCCTCGCCAGCCCCACCCCCTCCCGTCGTCTACAGCAACAGCAGCGGCAGTCGTGCGGAGCGGGAGAGAAGGGAGAGGGAGCGGCGTCTGGCCGAGCTCGGCTTCAGTGCCAGCGAGGAGTCGGAGGGGGAGGGAGGGAGGGGCGAGGAGGACGAGCGGGAGGACGAGCAGGCCGGGGGAGACAAGTCCCGTCGGAGAGGGGAGGCGGGGCTGTCCCAGAGGGGACGCAAAGGTGGGCTGATGGATGTAGAGGATGACGACACGCCCACTTTGGACAGGACCAGGAAAAACTCCGCCTCCCTGCCCCCGCCCTCACCGTTGTCCTCCAGTCAGATGGCTCCGTCCTCGCAGCATGACAGCTTCACCGGGAAGCAGCGCAGCAACGGGCAGGAGGCACGCAACGGCCGGACACGTGGAGGCACGGGGGGAGGAGGGGGCGGGGAGAAGGAGAACGCGAGCGGAGCTCTGACCAATCACAGACACGGCGGGGGCGGAGCGGGTGGGACCAAAGGTAGCGGCAACCGTGGCAACAAGATCCGAAACAACAAGAACCAGACGTCTAGAAACAGCACCTCCTCCTCCTCCTCAATCCCCACCTCCAACGGCGGGGGGGGCGGGGCCAGCGGACTCATGATGTCAGCCATGGCGGCGTCGCCTTGCTCGCAGCCGTCCCGCCTCGGCCCTCGCTCTCAGATGATGAAGCGCAGCCCGCCGGCCGTACCCTCGCCTCCCCGCCCCGTGCAGATGGAGAGGCACCTGGTGCGTCCCCCGCCGGCGTGCCCCGAGCCCAGCTGCCTGCCGCTGGACTCTGGCACCGCCCACATCATGACACGGGACGTGTGGCTGCGAGTCTTCACCTTCCTGAGTCACAGAGAGCTCTGCGTCTGCATGAGGGTCTGCCGCACCTGGAGCCGCTGGTCAGTCGCTGTGAGGTCACGGGTGCGAGGGGGCGGGGTCTCGTACGATGGCCTATCAGAGTCGCTGTAGCTTTGGCTGAAGAGCCGAGCACGCCCCTTCTGCTGATTGGGTTTAAAACTTTGTTATTGGCTGGTTTTAATAATTATGAGGCTTCTGCAGGTCCTCAAAGGGTTAAAAAACTAATAACAATAAAATAAACGCTGTAAGAATAAGAAGCGTCCGACGAGTCGGGCAAACCGTCAAGACGACAGCGTGTTAGCCGACCCAGCAGGAGGTATGTCGGCGCCTCGACCTCCGCCTTTGTTGCAGCATTCGTGTCGCATACTCACTATGTCATGGGACCCTCGGCCGTGTTGCTATGACGACAGCCACACACATTAGGTGGTAGGGAGGGTTTTAATCATCGATTCATCGATTAAAATGATTCTGGATAATGTGATATCGATTCATTAAAATCCTGAATCGATTTTTAAATATAAATTTATTTTGCCCGAAACGCCAGAATCTCAGGTTAAACCTCACAAAACTTCAACAACCACCAAAGATGAAAACAGTAACTGAGAGCAGGAACAGGCTTCTGCACAGAGACGTGAACACAAAGCTCGACCCGCCGACGCATCAGGATCAGTGAGCTGTGACTTTCTCAGCGACGGCACGGACACGGTCGGGGCTGAAAGCCGACAGCTCGCTGACTCTGTCGGCGGGTCGAGCTTTGTGTTCACGCCCTTTTTGTGCTGATTCTGAAGCTGAAGGTTTGATCTCTCTCCAAACAACATTGATCCAAACTACGCTTCACATAAACATCGTCATGGATTCACTTCGTTTTTGATCGACTGCAGAATATTTTTATAAAATCCCAGAACAGGAAAATCTGCTTCATGTTTTTCTGTTTTATCTTCAGCTGCTGTGACACAAAGGCCTCTGCTGTGACGCTCACAGATACAAAAATATGTAAATGTACTGATCTGAATTATATTTCTGACTGTCTGAGGCAAAATTTCCCAGATTTAAATCGAATTGAATCGAATCGATTCTAGAAATCGGTGACGATACCCAGCCCTAGTACTCCAGTAGGGGGGCTACAGTTGCACTTTTACGAGACAAAAGTGGACTCGCTTCGATCAGAGCTGGAGAACAGCGGTAGGTCCGAGTTCATCCTGTCTGGTTTGGATTTCCAAGTCGATGCGTCTCGCTGTACACGTGACCTGTGCTTCTGCATCGTAGCTTACGCCATAAACGGAGCCCCGTTTGAATCCCACGCTGCAACCTTCCACCTAACCTGACGTGAGCCTCGCGGGTAACTACACGTTGGGTCGACATATACCGCCGTATCTCTAGTGGCGTGGAAGGCTGCGGTGCGGGGACTAAAGGAGTTTGCTGACCTCAGTGTAACCCCCACGGTCGTCAGCCCTGCGGACTAAAGCTGTGGTCTCTCCCTCCCCCAGGTGCTGCGATAAGAGGCTGTGGACTCAGATCGACCTGAGCCGGCAGCGCTCCATCACCCCCCCCATGCTGAGCGGCATCATCCGCCGGCAGCCCGTCTCCCTCAACCTGGGCTACACCAACATCTCCAAGAAACAGCTGATGTGGCTCATCAACCGCCTGCAAGGTGACGGTGCCGCCACCTCCACCCGCTGCACACACACACACACACATTAACCCCACTCGCAACACGAAGACTGAAGCGCGAGGGGAACTTGAATTATAAAAACGCTTTGATTCTGATAACTGCTGTGGATCCCCGTCTGACCGAATCAACTTCGTATTCATGTGCTCACGCTGTGGGGCGGCAGATGGAGCCGAATCTGAAGGCTTGTTTTCAAGGCCTCGCACAGGTGTAGCTCGCCTGCCCACACCCTGCTATAAGTTGCCGTGGTTTTCATTTTTTCACCTGATGGTGTAAGGCTTATTGGCCAAACCAGGTCACATGATACTCTTGAAACCTCCCACTGGAGCCGTTTCCCTCCTTCCTGTGAGGCAGCGAGTGGCTCCACCTCTCACCTGCGAGTCTCACCTGTGTCTTCTGTCCCGCTCAGGTCTGCTGGAGCTGAATGTGTCGGGCTGCCCGTGGGCGGCGGTCTCCGCTCTGTGTCAGGCCGTGTGCCCCTGCCTGAAGCTGCTGGACCTCAGCAGAGTTGAGGACCTCAAAGACTCTCACCTGAGAGAGCTGCTGGCGCCCCCACCTGATACCAGGACAGGTGAGACACCCACATCGGAACACCTCCGCCTGCACAAAGGCTCTGAGGTTATCACGTGTTTGATTCTCTGCTCTGATTGGGCCTGCAGCCCACGGGGAAACCAGAGCGGGGCGTTTCCAGAATGTGACAGAGCTGCGTTTGGCGGGTTTGGACCTGACGGACGCGTCGTCCCGCCTACTGATGCGTTACGTTCCTCACCTGGCCAAGTTGGACCTGAGCCACTGCGGGAACATCACCGACCAGACGGTGCACACGCTCACCTCCCACATCTCCCCCCTGAGAGAGAGCCTCACCCACATCAACCTGGCAGGTAAGCGACGCCTGAGCCTCACCGTTGTCCTGCTCCACCTGTGCCGCTGCTCCGCCTCACCCGTCTGTGTGTTTTCTAGGTTGTGTTAAGGTGACGGAGCAGTCCATCCCGCTGCTGCGCCGCTGCACCTCCCTGCAGACGGTCGACCTGCGCTCCTGCTCGCTCCTCTCCTCTGAGACCGGACAGCTGCTCTCCTTCCCCTCCAATGCCACCACCTCCTCCTCCTCATCTTCTTCCTCTGCTACCACCACCACCAGTGTCGCCGCTACATCCTCCTCCACGCCTGCCGCCTCCTCCTCCTGTCCTCCTGAAGACAGAACGCTGCTAAAGAACAGCTAAAGTCCGCCTTCATGTTATGTGACACTCAAGTCCAGGTGGCCTGTGAGCCCGGCCTCGCTCCTCATTACACTACAGACAGGTGAGGAGGAGGAGGAGGAGGAGTTGTGCAGCACTGCTCCTGACGCTGGAAGAGGAGGAGGGACGTATTTTGGGAAAAAGTTGTTGGTTATAGTTAAAAATAGAAACCCTGAGCATGTATATATTTGTTCTCTGTATAATTTGGGTGTGTGTATATATCTGTAGGTTACTGTAAATGACCCCTGACCTTTGAACCATCATCCCACACCTCCTTAAACTCCCCCATCTCCTTCCTTTCCGTCCTTCCACCCTGCGACCGATCATCACGCCGGTCAGCTGCTCGTCGAGCGAACTCGTCGAGCGAACTCGTCGAGCGAACGCGCCGCGCTCCGTCTGTGCAGGTCAAGCTTTCCCTCTGCTTCCTGTCTCACAGCATCGTCCGCCTTTTTCTCGTTTCTCACCTGAAGCGTCACTGACCTCACACTACACTTTCCATGTCCTCCTCTGCACAGACCACAAATGCATCGACCGTCAAAGTTCGTTCAGACTGACCTTTACTGAACTTGGTTTATTTAACGTGACGAACTCGTCACATCTCAGACGCTCGCGCTGCCAAGTGACTCAAATTCAGGCAGAAACCATCAATCGACTGTTTCTGGCACCTCTTGTGGTTTCTCTCTCCAAAAGTTTGCCGTGATTTGAGTAAAGACTTAAACATGCTCACAGCAGGTCATCGCTGATTTAGTTTCGTTTTCTCTGTTTGACCTCTGACCTCACCGATGACTCCCCTGTAAATACAAACAGCTGAGTGCGTATGAATCGATTAATTGCCCAAAAGATTAGAAAGAGTCACTGGAAAAACTTTAGTTTGGTTTGGTCCAGCACGCCGTCCACGACTCAGACGTCACCGTGACCGACCGACATCGGGAAGGAACCAGAGGGAAAATGGCGAGGGATGGATTCCTGCTGACGGGTCGCTCGTATTGGGTCGTTCACGTAGGCGAACCTCGAGTGTCGTTTTCGTAACACTGATTTCTTCTGCTGCTGCTCTGCAGCTTGCTTCAGGCAGCACAGGCACGTTTTCTATTGTGGAGCCCATTTCTTTTAACGAGACCATGATGAATGTACTACAAACACCACGATGGAGCAGAGGTCCGTGTTCGCTGGGCTCAGTTTAACCTGCAGTCTGAGCAGGCTGTGGAAGCGTGTTCATAAAACACAAGTGACAGACCAAAAGACCGCCGCACCACCCGAGGGGACTCGATTTCAGACTCAAATCGTGCTGTCAGAGTCCCATCACCGGCCGAAACATTGGCGCCAACTTCCTGTTACTCCCCGGCAGGTCCTCCAAGTTCCTAAACCGTGACGAAATCTTCTGCAGTCAAAACGGAGGCGTGGCTTCCCTTAGCGCGCAGGCGACCTCCGTCAGCTGACGACATAAGGACAGCCGTGTCTTAGCTGCTTTAAATGTACCGACGCGGTCCACAAGGGGCCGTCCTTCAGCTCCTAATATTTGATGGTCCGCTCCGAGACCTCATCTTAGGTCGCCCCGCAAACAACAGCTGTGGAAGAACGTGAAGGTGAAGCAGGGATCAGTGCTGATTTAAAAACCTCTCTGTAGCTCCGCCCGCTCAATCAGTCGCATGCTGTTGAGACTGGTGGGAGGCGGAGCAAGGCTAGTGGTCTCCCCACGCTTCCGGTGCTCGTGCCGAGCTAGGCTGCAAACTTCACATGCGGTACTATTAAAGCATCGCAGTCTTTGTTTCCTGTATCGCAGGTGACCTTTGGCCATGTGTGGGGTGTGTTCAGGTGTTCCTCCTCCCTCTGAGCGTGTGCGTGATCCGACTGATCACGCTGTTTGAAACTGAGCCTCAATCATCCCCCTTTGATTTTATACCCTGTGTCCATCACCTTCGATCAGCTTCCTCTGGTCAATCATCAGTTTTCTCAGGAGTATTTGTTGTCTTTGATTTTCTGTTTTCTATTTATTTTGTGCCACAGCAGCGCTTCCATCTGCTCCGATCGGAGACATTCCTGTTTTTGGCTGCTCGCGCTCCATTTGATCAGCTTCTGTCGTTGCATCGTTCAGATTACTTTGAGAAATACGAATCTGTTTGCTGAAGAAACCTATTTCTGCCAGGAAAAGAAAAACATGGATGAACAGTCCAAAATCGAGTTTGCGGAAGTACGTCTGGACTTGTTTTATAAATCGTGTGTGTGCGTGTGAGATCTTGCTTTTGTTTTAAGAATCTTAATTTAGCATAGACTTATTTTATCATATCCCTAATTTTTCTTGTGATTTGCCATCAGTTGATCTTGTTTCTTGTTGTGTTCTTGACTTGTCTCAGGTTATTTCTTAATTTTAGTCACTCTGTAGTTGCGACTGAGAAAATCAAGATGACGACTTTGGGTCTTAAGTTGTTTCATTCATGAAGCGTTTGTTTTCTTGGCTTAAATGGGCTTCGGTTGTTTCTTGTGGGCGTCAGTTATGAAAAAGCATTCAGTTGTATTTGAGCAAAGGTTTTTGTTTGTTTGTTTGTTTGTTTTTTCCCCCGTGTTTCCATGGATAAAAGCAGGGAATTTCAATTATAAAGTCGCACAGATGTTTCATAAATCACGTCCAGATACTCAGCTGTAAATGTTGGGTTTATTTTTCTTAATGTATGTGAACTGCCTGAGTTTCCTTTGGGTGGAGGGTGGTGTTAAAAATGTTTTTTTTATTTTATTTTATTATAATGTTTGTATTTTAAGATGTACACGTCTGCGACACATCAAATGGTCGATCAAATCACAGCGGTTTTAATGACTAAAACTTACTTTTCAGGGTAGACTAGAGTAAATGGATTGCCTTGAACCAGCTGGCAAGTTGGTTAGCTGCAGTCAGTGCTGCTTTACCTCCGCTGCTCAAATATCACTCAAACTATTAAAACTAGTGGACAACAATGTCAAATTAGTGAAAACGTCCTCTAGCTAGCCCACATTAGCGACAATACCCTTTTTAATTTAGGGATTTATTGTTGGTAGTCAGCTAACACGCTAACACTAGCTCTTTAAGGATTAAAAATAAAAACTAAAGAATAATTGAGTAAAGTGCATGGAGCAAATTAGCTAATAATATAACGTTGGAACTTACATGAGAATCTAGACCGGAATATTAAAAACAGGGCAGGAAATAATTTGTCAAGTTAATTTATAACCGCTAAAGATAACAGAATTAGTTTTAGCTAGCTAAATTATTACAGTATAAACTAAAAAATACAAACATACTTTTTAAGGGAGATTTTTATTTATCAATAAGCTAACAAGCTAATTCTGTTTAATTTTAGCTTTGAAAGTTGTCAGGAAAATTCCAAAACAAGCAGGAAAAGGGTCTGATTTATCAGGCTAGCTGAAGGTAACTGCAAAGGCTGTAGAGGTTCAGGGTTGGCTGGCTAAGAAGACCCGATACTGTTAAAGTTTAAAAAAAGAAAATGAGCGGGAAAATGGCTACGTTCTTTAGGCTAGCTCAGACGACCTAAAATACCCAGAGGTTTAGCTAACATTGATTCAGAACTTGGTCAGAAAAATAAACATGGAGGAAAAAATTAAACAGGTCTACAAGTTTGTTTGTTTGTTGTTGTTGTTTTTTTTGTTTTTTTTACATGATTACATTTTCAAGCTAATTGGTGTTAGCTTGTTGGTTTAGAATAAAGTGTTCACATATTTCTGGGGACATGATCATAACTGTTTACTGTCTGCTATTAGTCATTTTCTGCTGTTTGTTTTAAATATGTTAACCGTTACCCGTGTTCAATTCTTAGGAAAAAAATGCAGCGTCAGCACCTTCTGTTAGTTGGTATGAGTGAATATTGCAGCGCTGCAGCCGAGGTATCGCAGTGTTTCCTGCAGCAGTGCGTTGACTTTGGGCTGCTACCAGCTGTGAAATAAAAGTATTATGGGTAAATTTGAAATCGCCTGTGACGCCTTGTTGTGCCATAAACGCATCAGATCAACTGTCAGCATGTGAATGGGTCATTTTGTTTTTTTAATCTTTTATTTTTTTTCTATTTGTTGAGTTGTTTTCTTTTGTTTATTTGTTTTTTCCGTGGGGGTGGTGTGCTCTCTGCCGCTTCAGCTAGCAACAAATGAGGAGGTCAAATGTGATTGGACGATAATTGCTAAGTAATGGAAACTGTTTTCCAGTCGGACACCTGCGCTCTCCTCGGGATCTTAGTAAAAACTGAATCATGTGGTGTTTGATGTCTTTTTTTTGTTTTTGTTTTGTTTTTTTAAAGATGCACTGGATCATCATCTTCATCCTCACCTTTTGCCAAATGTAGTTTTTGTTGTGAAAAGGGGCATTTTATCCTGTTTTCCCTCTGTTGGGTTCTTTTTATACTTTGTCCATGACTCTTCCATTGTGTTGATGTTTTAAAAAAAGAAAAAAAAAAGAGGAAGATGTTGGAACAAACGGTAAATAGACACAAAAAGACCAACTCCAGGCAGCTACGTATGAGTGACTACTGTAAAATGACTAATAAAGAAGCAATGGGTTTGTTTTTCAGCTGCGTGTCTTTATTCAGCTCGACGTGTTTCATTCAGACAGACCTGCGTCACTTCACCTGCGCTCACCTGGCCGTGGCCTCTCTCCTCTAATTATATATTTAAAACATTTAATTATGAAGCACTTTTCTCAAAGTCCTAAAACAGATCAACACGGAGTCAGACACACAATCATAAATGTGTCAATATGAATGTCTGCAGCTGTTTTTAGTAAAAACCTCTGAATCAAAGTCGAGGAGTGACACCCAGCCTCTCTCATATATATATATATATATAAAATTTAAGCGCAGAACATTCTAAATATCCTGTCACTGACTGGAGCAGATTGGGATGAACGCAGGTTTTCTGGGTTTCCGGCTCATGCTCGAGTTCTCCAACATCGTGGCAGAATGTGTGACTCGGGTGTGATCTGTAACCCTCCTCACCAGAGCCATGTCTACAGCTGTCCATCACCCATCAGTGCGAGTCCAACTTATACTGGCAGCTGCAGGTCGGCCTGATGATGTGTCCATGCAGTGAGGTGATAGCTCCACCAGGGCCACAGAGCGCTGTCACAGTTCAGTTTTATTCATGTCGCTCCGAGTCATCACGGCGGTGTCCTGAGACCTTTTAATCGCGCCTGGTTTCAGAACTCTGAGATGATGATGGAGATGCTCGAGGCTTCCAGACAGGACCGACTAACGACAAGAGTCCGATCTCTCCTTCAGGAAGTCCTTTCCTTCAGCAGCACTTCCTGCTGCCCTCTGCGTGTTTGACCTGAACGATCACTTTCTGGTTCAGGCCTCACCACCTCCTCACAGCTCGGCCTCCCACCAGAGATGAGGAGCGGGGAGTCTAGGCAACAGAAAATAAAGTGAGCTCTCCTTTAATGGAGGCCACAGGCAGGAGGACGGAGGAGGAGCTTGAAGATCGAAAGGCTTTGACGACCTGAGGAGAAGCTGCTGACAGAACTGCTGACTTCCTGTAATTGCTTTTATACAGCGCTTTCATGTGACGTCATTGTTTATGTTTTTGTGTTTGGTGTCTTCTTCCTGTTTCACTCAGTCTGAGGACATAAAACATGACATAGTCCTGCAGCAGGTTCACCGACACACTCACAGACACGTGAATCCAGCACCAACCAGCAGCTGGAGCGCAGAGCAGCTACAAGTACAAGTACTTAGTTACTTTCACGAGAGACTCCGTACGCCGAAAAGATCCAAGAGGCGCGTGCTGCTGCTGCGTTCCTGTGTAGCTCGGAATCCACAGCGCCTAGAGCTTTTATTCAGTTCGTGTTGTTCAGGCTTACATTAAAAGGGATCTTTGAAGAATGATCCCTTTCTTTTAAGAAAGAAAACGTTTTCAGCTGAGCAAACTTTAACACAATGACTGCGCTCAGTGTACTTTTTCCTCCAAACGTCTCATTTTGTCAGCTTTGGGCTCCATCCACCTCCCATCGGAAGGAGGCCCCGGGGCAGACCCAGGACACTGCAGAGATTATATGCTGGCCTGAGAACGCCTTGGTGTTCCTCCGGATAAACTGCGAGACGGAAGTCTGGGCCTCTCTGCTTAGGCTGCAACCCCGCTCTGGATAAACGGAAAAGAGTGGATGGATGGGTTCTATTGGGGGGAAGGCTGGAGCATATCCCAGCTACCAATTCAATTTAATGGAAAGGTATTTATAACACTAACAGCTGTTAAGCTGCATTTTAAAAGAAAATATTTTCAACTACATGAATAAATACATAAAAAAAAATAAACTGTGTGATTCAAACTGCAGCAAAAATGTAATCATTCTTTTAGTGTTTTAATAACGAACATTAAAAACTAAGTAGAATAAGATATTATGTATTTGTGTAGTTTAAAAGTGATGTAATGATATCTATATTTTCAGTCATCAGCTCCTGCTCCTTTTCATGCATGGATGCAGTGTTGTTTTAATTCAAAGGAAGGTTTGTGTGTAGGAAATTAATTACTGTTGCACCATGTGTGAAAAATTACATGAAATGAAATCTCAGTGTACTGAGACAGAATGATATGGTGTCCGGCGGTCCCTGAAGGCAGCACGTTTTTTGGCGTCACTGCGTGATATCCCTCCGCGGGAGAGAAGCGCGCAGCCCTTTCCCTCCCTGTAGCACAGGATGCGAACGGGCGGCGGTGAAGCGACGAGACGTGACTCTGCGCCGACGCTGTCAACATTTCCCGCAACATCCGAGTGAAAATACGCCGAACGAAGACCGGGGAACCTCCGCCACCCGTATCACCGACTGAACCCGTCCTGTGCCTGACAACGACCGAGCTCCGTGGAAGAAATATAATCCGCTGTGGGCGCTGCGCGGCAACCGAAAGTGTCGGACTGAAGAGAGGCAGCCGGGGGAAGGAATGGAGCTCATCACGATTCTCGAAAAAACCGTCTCTCCGGGTGAGTCCCTGCATCACGCAGCGCACACAGCCGGCGGCCCGGGCCCGATGCCCGGCCGGGGGGTGCGGTGTTTGCGAGACGGCGGGCTGCCCGGAGCACCGGGGAAAGTTGGAAGCAGGGAGGAGGGAAACCATGCTAGCTCACTGTGCTAACCCGTTAGCGTTACGGCCTGACGCCGCTGGTGACTTAGCACTCTACCGGGCGTTTAAGCACACTTTAATGGCATTGGTAACCCTTTAGCCTGTCGACGGGAAACCAGAAGACGTTGTCATATCGCCATCACGCGGATTCGGGCCCACATAGGCCGTAATGCCGGCTGTGTCCCCCCGATCAGAAGCCGCGACCCTGCCCATGCCCGGGTTAGCCGTTAGCTTCTTCGCTAGCTCGGGCCATTCAAACTGTCGGCCGCTTTCTCGGCGTGTTCTCCTGGGTAACGCCGCTTTAGAGTCGCTGCGGGCACAGGCGAGCGCCCTGGTTGTGAGTTGACCTC
Organism: Aulonocara sp. 'chitande type north' Nkhata Bay; assembly: GCF_057382095.1. NCBI lineage: Eukaryota > Metazoa > Chordata > Actinopteri > Cichliformes > Cichlidae > Aulonocara > Aulonocara sp. 'chitande type north' Nkhata Bay. The sequence goes on from NC_141347.1 coordinate 37,574,063, forward strand.
TGCTCCGCTGCTTTAAGCGGAGTTGGCGCAGTTTTAGCGGCTCCGCTGTTTGCACATAAAACTTCATGCGCGTCTCTGGAAACGTGTCGGCTAGCGTTAGCCTGCTAGCACAGTGCAGGTGGCTAGCGCGCATGTTGTAGGGTCGGTGTGCTTCTCGGTACCACCGATGGCTCTCACCGGGGCGGGAGTTAAACTTTCTGAGTCTGAGGTGAATCTTTAGTGCGGGACATCCACCCCGGGGCCGGGTGCTTGTGTGTGAACGTCTGGTGAACACGTTTAACCACCGTGCGTTAGCCCGTCCGCTAACCAGCCCCCTCCTCTCTCCTCTGTCCGCAGACCGGAATGAGCTGGAGGCGGCGCAGAAGTTTCTGGAGCAGGCGGCCATAGAGAACCTGGTGAGTATGGAGGGAGAGCAGCTGGAGCTCAGGCTGCTGCAGGAGAGGAGCGGACAGGGACCGAGGACTGCTGGATCCCGCCGGCTTTTCCTCCTTCCTCCTCCCCTTCCTCCCTCTGCATTGGCACACACGCACGCACACTCTTCACATATGTGTCACAGTGAAAGCCTCCATTGGCTCCTGATATGACCGTGCCAGGGTCTGCATGCTTCAGCTACTTCAAGGTCTTCATCAGAGGGCGAAGCTGATGCTCCCACATTTCTACATACCCTTTGTGTGGTCCTGACCTTTGACCTTGCCCTCATATACTATTTAAGTACACATGCTAACTTCAACCAGAACAGGAAGTGGTTCATAGCGAGTGTCTGTGAAGGTTCATAGCGAGTATAAATATGTATGTTGAGCGAGTATATCTCTGTAAACGGGCTGTCTCTGCTGGTCACATGACTGCAGCTTTCTGTGACCAGGTGTGACCGGCAAGTGCGAGCAGGTGGGTCTCTGTGAAACATCAGTGTGAGGGTCACAGCTGTTCCAGGGTTTCTGTGAGGGTTGGATGCCGTCTCCACGGGTCGCCCTTCTTGACTGTGTGGTCAGGTTTGACTGATATTCTGTAGTGAGGGTGGGGCTTGATGAGTCAGGGTGTTGCGGTTACGTGGCTTACTTGTTACTCAGGGAAATGTTTAAATGTGTTGTCAGATGTGGTGACTGGCATGTAGAACTCCAACTAAAAGGTGCAGGTGGTGGGGGAGTCGGGGTAGGGCCGGTGGGGTTTGCAGTAAAGCCGCCATGGGGCTGTGGCGGTGTAGTTTGTGACCATGTGGGCGCTGTTGTCACGTGTCACTGGGAGACCAGGTGAGCCATCCTGAGCAGCAGGTTCACCTGAGGAAATGTTTCTTCCTGTTTATACACACAGACACTCCATACGATCGTCAGCTGTGTGAGGTGATGTCATCGTCGGCGGGAACCAATAAAATCAAAGATGACTTTCTGTAGTTTCTTATTTTGTAGTTTTTGCTGTGTCAGGAAGATAAATATCAGACTCTGTGGTCAAATGGTCTCTGTGTTAGAGACAAAGGTAAGAACAGTTACCGTTTATCTCGCAGTTATAAATTAAGCCCCACCCCTTCGCTTTACAGTGTGTTGACAATAAAACTGTAAACTCGGCAGAGTGTAACCCGACCGAGTCAATAACTCCTGCCAGACGCCGCCATCGTGGCCAGAAAGTCCACTGATCTGATATTTAAAACTGACTGTTCAAATCCAGATGTTTCTGCTGGATCGTGGTTTCTGCATGCTAAAGAATATCTGCACGCACACACACACACACACACACACACAGTGCTGCTGTGGTCGTCTGCTCACTGCAGAGAAACAGTTAGTTGTCTGTCCAGAGAAAAATAAAAGTTCTGGTTGGAGCTGATTGAGAGCACCTGGACACCTGCAGGAGGCGTGATGCTGATGGCGTCCTGCAAACAGAAGAAACGTAGTTGGCAGTTCTTTGCTGTTTGCCTCTGTCTGCGTGTGCTACTGCCACCTTCTGGCAGGAGGAGCACGCTGCGTCTTGTCAGGTGTGAGGGGAAAAGTATTTCAGTCCAAAAATATCTTCGGTCAGCTTTCTTCTCTGGTCTGACGTCAGTTGTAGCTCGCCGTCCTTCAGCCTGAAGCAGAGCGACGGGGTCAGGTGTGCCTCACCTGTGCAGACAGAATGAATGGAAGCAGAGCGAGCAATCAAATCACTAAGTCTGTTTAATGCTCCGCCCAGCAAACTGACAGCGACTTAATGTTGACAAGCTAAAGTAAGACTTGGTTCCAGGTCGGCGACCGATCTCTGGTTCCTGTTAGTGCTTCCTGTCTGTGATCGTACCTGCTGCCTTCTTGTTCACACGTTTACACCTGAAACCAGAGACGCAGAGCAGCTGTTGTAACGAGAAGCTGTGTTTCAGCTCCAGTAAAAATCCCAGCGTCGTCGCTTCTGCACAAAGCTTCCTTCACTCTCACTGTTTCACCGTAACTCAAACCAGATGTTTGACGTAATCAGTGACGCTCATCATGTGACCTTTGCTCCTCCTCCTTCAGCCCACATTCCTGGTGGAGTTGTCCAAAGTGTTGGCGAACCCGGGGAACACTCAGGTGGCTCGAGTTGCTGCCGGTCTGCAGGTGAAGAACTCGCTGACATCCAAAGACCCCGATGTCAAGGCGCAGTACCAGCAGAGATGGCTGGCCATCGACATCAACGCTCGCCGCGAGATCAAGAACTACGTAAGGGCCGAGCAAACCCCGCTCACCGTCCGCCACCGCCTCCACCTGTCTAACGGTTCCCGTGTCTCCGGCAGGTTCTACAGACTCTGGGCACGGAGACGTACCGGCCCAGCTCGGCCTCGCAGTGCGTCGCCGGCATCGCCTGCGCCGAGATTCCCGTGAACCAGTGGCCCGAGCTGATCCCGCAGCTCGTCGCCAACGTCACCGATCCGTCGAGCACGGAACACATGAAGGAGTCCACGCTGGAGGCCATCGGCTACATCTGCCAGGACATCGTGAGTCACGGCGAGCACGTTAAAGCACGCCGCCTGTTGTTACCCAAGTGTTCGCTCACCCAGCTGTTTTCCGCAGGACCCGGAGCAGCTGCAGGAGAACGCCAACCAGATCCTGACGGCCATCATCCAGGGCATGAGGAAGGAGGAGCCCAGCAACAACGTGAAGCTGGCCGCCACCAATGCGCTGCTCAACTCGCTCGAGTTCACTAAAGCCAATTTCGACAAGGACGTACGTTGCTTTCTCCTAACTCCTCCCCCTTTTAATGTAACTTTATTTGCAGGGAATCACGCTGACAAATGTGTACTTCCTGTTTCAGACGGAGCGACACTTCATCATGCAGGTCGTCTGTGAAGCCACGCAGTGTCCCGACACCAGAGTGAGTAACGCCAGCGTAATGCCCGTGACCTTTGACCCCTCAAATGCACTCACCTACTGCTCTTTCAGGTGCGCGTGGCGGCCCTGCAGAACCTGGTGAAGATCATGTCTCTGTATTATCAGTACATGGAGACGTACATGGGCCCCGCCCTGTTCGCGGTAAGACACCACAAACCTTTATTTAAACCCGAGAGTCAGTCGGAGTCGTCTCAGCAGCGCCGCTACTCTTGTCACTTCCTGTTTCAGATCACCATCGAGGCGATGAAGAGCGACATTGATGAGGTGGCGCTGCAGGGCATCGAGTTCTGGTCCAACGTCTGTGATGAGGAGATGGATCTGGCCATCGAGGCCTCAGAGGTCAGTGTGACGCTTCCTTTAACCAACAGGAAGTTGTTTTTTACTTCCTGTTTGTTCACGGTTCGCTCTTTCTGTCTCGTCCAATCGCAGGCCTCGGAGCAGGGACGCCCCCCCGAGCACACCAGTAAGTTCTATGCCAAAGGTGCGCTGCAGTACCTGGTCCCCATCCTCACCCAGACCCTCACCAAGCAGGTAGCTCAGCTGTCGGAGCCTCATCCCGTTTACCTGTCTGTGGCTTTGAGTCTACCTGTTTAGCTCCGCCTTCTCCTCTTCCTGCAGGACGAGAATGATGACGACGACGACTGGAACCCGTGTAAGGCGGCCGGCGTGTGCCTGATGCTGCTCGCCACCTGTTGCGAGGACGACGTGGTTCCCCACGTGCTGCCCTTCATCAAAGAGAACATCAAACATCCCGACTGGCGTTACCGCGACGCCTCCGTCATGGCCTTCGGCTCCATCTTGGAGGGACCCGAGCTAAACCAGCTCAAGCCGCTCGTCATACAGGTGAGACGCTCGAGCAGCTCGCCCAGCTCGCCCAGTCTTCTGTCTGTCACACAAATCCCTCTGTGTACTAAACTCCGCCCCCTCCTCCTGCAGGCGATGCCCACCCTGATCGAGCTGATGAAGGACCCCAGCGTGGTGGTGAGGGACACCACGGCGTGGACGGTGGGCAGGATCTGCGAGCTGCTGCCCGAAGCTGCCATCAACGAGGTCTACCTGGCCCCCCTGCTGCAGTGCCTGATCGAGGGCCTGGGGGCGGAGCCCAGAGTGGCCTCCAACGTCTGCTGGGTGAGTCGCCGGTCCGCGCTGGGCGTCATGTGGCCTTTGAGAGAGCTCTGTCAAAACGAACCCGACCTCAGATTTCGTTCTTCTTCGGTGGAAACCTTAACCTGTCGTCTCCTCCCTCAGGCCTTTTCGTCTCTCGCAGAGGCGGCGTACGAAGCCACGGATGCCGCCGAGGACCAGGAGGAGCCGAACACCTACTGCCTGTCCTCGTCCTTCGAGATCATCGTACAGAAGCTTCTGGAGACCACAGACAGGTATGACGATGCTCACACATGCGTCTGTGCCTCTGACGACCGCAGCCTGATGGCGGTGTGACCACTTCCTGGTTTCAGAGCGCAGAGTGAACTGCATAAAGAGCTGGCAGACGGCTTCCTGTCGGCTCGCCGATCGTGTCACAGCTGCTGTTTCCTTCACTTTAACACTTCGAGTTAACCGCTTAAATGATGATGTCATCACAGAGGTTTCTGTGATCGTGTCGACGTTTGTGGGCGGGGCTCGACAGCTGAATGCGCTCAGTCATCGGGCAGCCGTCGTGCCTCCTTGACAGCGCTCTGCGTACTCGTCTTTGATTGGTCTGTTCCTGTCTCTCAGGCCCGATGGTCACCAGAACAACCTGCGCTCTGCGGCGTACGAGGCTCTGATGGAGATCGTGAAGAACAGCGCCAAGGACTGCTACCCCGCCGTGCAGAAAACCACGCTGGTCATCATGGAGCGGCTGCAGCAGGTCCTGCAAATGGAGGTGAGGGCGCCGTCTTAGGGGCAGAGCGATATCGATGCCGTTGTGAGCATCGCTTGGATCTCAAAGTCATTCAAGAGAAAAAACATAGAGCTGAAATAAACTGGTTTAAGCAGACCAGGCAGCTTTTAATTTGAAAAGGCACTGGCTTCACGTCTCTTAACTTCCTGTCTTCCAGTCTCACATCCAGAGCACCTCAGATCGGATCCAGTTCAACGACCTGCAGTCGCTGCTGTGCGCCACTCTGCAGGTGAGACGGGACACCTGAGCCTTTCTGTGCTCATGCTCTTATTATGGCGGTTCTGAGTGTTTCCTGTGTGTGTGCAGAACGTCCTGCGTAAAGTGCAGCATCAGGATGCCCTGCAGATCTCAGACGTGGTGATGGCGTCCCTGCTGAGGATGTTTCAGAGCACTGCCGGCTCCGGAGGCGTGCAGGAGGACGCGCTGATGGCCGTGTCCACGCTCGTCGAAGGTACGCCACAGTTACTTGAGTGACTACACGGCGAGGGCAGTGACGTGTTGTGTTCAGAGGGCGCGGCTGTCCACGTGTCTCACTCTGCACATTTCTCTTGCAGTTCTGGGCAGCGACTTCCAGAAATACATGGAGGCCTTTAAGCCGTTCCTTGCCATCGGACTGAAGAACTACGCAGAGTATCAGGTAGGACTCGCACAGCTGATCACCACTTCCTGTTTCACAGTCGCGGTCTGACCTCGGAGCTGAGAGGCAAGTTTGCTGTTTATGGAGGAGGAGCTCTGATGTCATCACTGACTCAGACGTCACAGTGTTGATGATGTCATTGACGTGTTGCTGCAGGTGTGTCTGGCGGCCGTGGGTCTCGTGTGCGACCTGTGCAGAGCGCTGATGTCCAACATCCTGCCGTACTGTGACGAGATCATGCAGCTGCTGCTGGAGAACCTCGGGGTGAGGAGGGGGAGGAGCTACTTCGTCTTTATTGACATGCACCACACTGACCGTGATGTGAAAACCACGTTTATCTGAGACTTCCTCTCTCATCACTTCCTCGAGTTTTTCTGCACATGCTCAGTGGCAGGAGCACTTCCTGTGTGGCACAGATTTGGGCCACAGCGCCGTTAGCTGGCTGCTCTGACATCAGTGAAGCTGTAGAAATTCAGTTCCATTCCAGTCAACCTTTGACCCCCACACAGTCAGCTGGTTCAGTTTCCACATTAGCTCCCGTCTGCCCCTCACAGGGTCGGTCCAGATATTCCGACCCACAGTCACATGATGATCCAGGTGTAGCGAGCAGCCACCTGTTCACAGGTGTGGATTATTGATCCCAGACTTCACCTTCCTCTGGTGCTGTTTGATCACCTGATGGACATTTAACAGCTGCCGTGTTCCAAAGCAGTCTTTGTGCCGCTCACCTGTCTGACCCTCTCACAGGTGTGCAGATGTTAAACGTTGGTCTGTTTACAGAACGAGAATGTGCACCGGTCGGTGAAGCCTCAGATCCTCTCTGCGTTTGGCGACATCGCTTTGGCCATCGGGGGCGAGTTCAAGAAGTACCTGGACATCGTCCTGGACACCCTGCAGCAGGCATCGCAGGCTCAGGTGGACAAGGTAAAGCCCCGCCCCTTCAGATGTCTGAACACACACTGAATCTTGAACTTGGGCTTCGAGTGTAGAAATGCTCAGCTTAGATTCGGACGTCTGTGATGAAAACTCATGCACCACGCTGACCGTGATGTAAAACCAACCACGTGTATCTGAGACCTCTGACCTCACAGATTTACTTCCTGTCTGTCCGAGTTCACCTGACACATCTGAACCTGTGTTTCAGACGGACTACGACATGGTGGACTACCTGAACGAGCTGAGGGAGGGCTGCCTGGAGGCTTACACCGGCATCATCCAGGGCCTGAAGGGAGACCAGGAGAACGTCCACCGTAAGGACACACACACACACGGACAGACGGTCTCTCTGGCAGCGTCTGTCCTCAGGTGTCTGGGGCTACCTGGTTGTCTAAGTGCTAACGGTTATCGCTGTGATCGCATGACCACAGCTCCAGCGACGTCAGTTCCTCTTCCTGCTTGCAGTCAGCAGGAGGCTTTAGTGATGTCGCAGACAGACGTGGGTCCTTTTCACCCGGGAAGCTTTAGGCTGCCGCCGAACTCACAGCTTCCTGGTTTTGCGGGACCCAACAAATAAAAAAAACCTCCTGTTTGCTTTACTTGCTCTCTCACCCTCATCTCCTCTCCACCCCTGCAGCCGACGTGATGCTGGTGCAGCCTCGGGTGGAGTTCATCCTCTCCTTCATCCACCACATCGCCGAAGACGAGGACCACTCTGACGGCGTGGTGGCCAACGCTGCCGGACTCATCGGGTAAGCAGGGGGTGGAGCTGAAGCTCGACCATGTTGGTCCAACATGGAGATCTTATCAGGAGGTCACAGCCAATCAGAGGGTTCCTTTACCCCAGAACACTTCATGCTCAGATCAGATATCACAGAGCAGCTTTTATGGTTTTATTTTGAAGGAGCTAAACTTCCTGTGGTCTGCACCACAGCTGATCAGCGAGGGTCACATGGTTCAAAGTCTAAGGCGTTGTGGTCGGTGAAGAGAAATCATGCACCACGCTGATGGCGTGATGGAAAACAAACCGCATCCTCTGAGACCAGCACGGTTACCCTGGCGATGCTCCAGTGTCCAGCTTGAGAGCTCAGATTCTTTTCACATTAAAAGCCTCAGTTTGTTTGACGTGTGTGTTCTGTAGTGACCTGTGCACAGCATTTGGGAAAGATGTGATGAAGCTGGTGGAGGTTCGCCCGCTCATCAACGACCTGCTGACGGAAGGCCGGCGCTCCAAAACCACCAAGACCAAGACGCTCGCCACCTGGGCCACCAAGGAGCTCCGCAAGCTGAAGAGCCAGGCCTGGTGAGGGTGGAGGCATGCTTCTCGTGGCTTCTCTGCGTCACTTCCTCTCTAACCCCTCCTCTCTCTCTGTGTCTCCTGCAGATGGCGGGTGTCGTGTCAGGGCGAGATGAGACTTCGGATGACATCACTGAGGACAAATCGGCCGCTGGATTAAATCTTCTGTGTTTGTCGGCGTTTCGCTCGAAGCAGCAGAAGAAGAGATGAGTGTCTGTGTGTGAGCGCGAGAGAGAGACGTGTGAGCGAGCGAGAGATGATGACATCACACCACCTTCAGTTCCTGCAGGCGATGACCCCGCCCCCTCCCCCTCCCCTCTTGGATGGCCTGTGGACTGGACTGTGACTCCTCCCCCTTAAAGAAACCCCCTCTCCTTCCACTCCTCCCCCGCCTCTGCCCGCGATCCGCCTCTTTCGCTGTAGCTGGGCTCTCCTATGACATCGTGATGATGTCACCGACCTGCCGCCGCCACCCCCCCTGCTCAGGGGGAGGGGGAGGAGGGGAACTGTGTGGAATCAGCTGATCGAGTGACTGCGTGGACTACTTCTTCTGTGGAAAACTGGATTTTTGTTGCTCTTACGTTTCTTCTTCTGAGCACTAAACATGGCGGCGGAGCTGTGAGGGACGGATGCCTCCGCCCGCTCGGTCTCCTCCAAACAACGGCAGCACTAAATTCCTTCAAAATAAAAGCCGAAACGATGCTGAGAGGAGCGAGTGCCAAATGGGAATAGTTTAGCCCGGGCGTGAGCGAGTGCTGCGAGCTGCCTCGGGTTTCCTCGCCGCCGCGCCTGCTTTGGGAACGGGTCACTCACCTTTTTGCTTGTTAAGATTTCAGATGATTGAAGACGTTTGTATGAGGTTCTATTTTTCCATTGCTATGATGAAAATAAAGTTAAAGTGATACAAAACATTCCCCGAGCTCTTCTGTGCTTTCGCTCTTCTTCTTCTCGGACTCCTGGACTCAAACGTTTTGGACTCTGCTGATTGGACGCTGAGCTCTGGCTGTCTCCCACTGTTGGCTTGTTTATTCGACGCTACAAAGAACCATGATTTTTGTTTTTTGGAACTCACTCTATGGCTTGTTCAGTAGCAGTAAGGCGGTCGCTCCTCGCTACTGGGTGACTTCCTGTTGGGACGGTTTCAAGAAAAACAACAAAAAACCCCAACACTGACACGAAGCTTAAACGCTGCAGAGCGCGCTCATTGCCGCCTCTACGGCCGGAGAGCTTTGCTTTCAGTTGGTAAATATGATGGTCACTGAAAGCCAAGTGGCTCTGGCCTCGGAGGCTTTTATTTTGTAGAGGCGCGGCAGCTGTAGGGAGGAAGCACTTCCTGTGTTGACATGAACCTGAAAGTTTTATTTCTGAATTGTGAATCATTTGAAGCCGATCTGCTTTTTCTTTCATATTCAACTTTAGTGAACTAATAAAGTCTATATTGTACTGACCGTCTGCTGCTTCTTCACAACGCTACTGCTTCCTGCTGGAGTCTGACAAAATAAAAGCCTCTCACTGCTCTAAGTCGGGGCTCAGTCAAATCCTGATGCGATGGGTGAAGCAGTGTGTGGTGTCACGTGACCTCATGAGTGTTTTATTTTATCTGCTTTGCCTCAAAACAAACGCTCTTCCTCTGCACCAGACTGCATTCACAAAACTCCTGATTTTACCTGAGTACAGGTGAGCTGCGACAGTTGGGACTTCAGTTTAAAACATTAAAGTACAACACTGAGGATTCAGGTCCCAGCGGTGCTCAGACGTGCTGCTAAAGGCTGGCGCAAGCTCTGCAGCACCGCTATAAAATCGACATGAAAAGCTAGAGTATTGTAAAGCTCGTCGGGCCTGTGTGTGTGGAAACGGGTTATTCATAAGAATCTGCAGGTAAGGGGTGACGGGCTGGCTCAGCGTGCGTCACGTGTCGCCTCCACGGTTTCTGAGCAGCTCGTTATGCGCTCAGCATTACGGAATATCCTTTAAATCTTTCTAAATGTGTTCTGGATGGTTCAGTGTTTCCTGCAGCGCGTCCTTGCACTGCAGGGTTAAAAAAAAAAACAAAAACTGGTTTTGGCTGTCACAGAGCACCGGACTGGACCCCGGGCCACATGTTGGACACCCTGTCCTGCATATACACATAATGGAAATGATAAACCAGCTCTCTGTTGCTGTGGAAACAGCTGAAAAATGAGAAATGCACAATAATGGAAAGGTTTTCTGTTTCGCTCGCCAAAGCAGCACCTGTGGGCTCTAGAGGCTCACCTGTTGAGCTTTGAGTTTCCCTGCTCTCCGCTGTAGCTCAGGTCAGGTGTTCCTGCTACGAGCACAGGTGAGAGCAGCAGGGCCACCTCCTGTCGATGAGCCATACACTAATAATACAATGATGACCACCCACGGGCCTTACTTTGAGAACCTGACTTTCTCCTTCAGACCTCAGAGGGATTTTCGGGAATGATGATGTTTTCCATTGATCTGATTGGCCCGTAGGTTGTTCCTGATGAACCACCTTTGAGACCTCGAGAATCAATGATTCACTTTTTGTTTTTCTTTACGTGGTCATCGGACATCAGTTGTCGACTCGTCAGCCTCTCAGTCTGCGTTTCACATACAAGTTACTGACTGTTGGAGAAGCCTCTGACGTCACTCTTAGCTTCAGTTTCCCGGTCAACTCACTTGCTCTCCGGCTGCTGCGATGGCCGAGAGGTTAAGGCGTTGGACTTGAAATCCAATGGGGTCTCCCCGCGCAGGTTCGAACCCTGCTCGCAGCGACTTTTTAATAAAGTTCAAACACTCCCCTGAAAAAGCTGCACGAGCCGGAAACAGCCCAGAGAGTACGCGTCACACCAAAATAAAAAAGGAACTGTATGAGGATGAATTAAAACCAATGACTGTAGAAACCAGTCATTGATTAAAACACACAACACCGATAAGTAAAATAAGTATATTAATAATGTTTTGTAAACTCAAAGAAGAAATATAAAAAACAGAAACAATAAAAGAAATCATTAAAAAAAATCCAACCAACTGAAAAACAATAATTAAAAATAATACCTGTATATTACTGCATAATAATTAAATGAAATAAAACTTTACTACTGTTCGTAACATTAAAATTTTAAAGTGATCCACTAAAAGCGAATTTTTTTTTTTTCCATAAATCTTCATTTTCCCTCAATAAACGACAACAATCGTCATCATCATCATGAGGCTGTCAGATCCCGGCAGGTGTTCGGTTCCCTCCGTTAATCGTTTAGCTATGATCGGTGATCGATCCTGCGTGCGCAGCCCCGCCTCCCGCCGTGTTGTCTGACCGGAGGATGAGGAGTCTTTAGGAGGCTAACAGCTAACGTCACGGAGCGGCGGCACCGGGATCGTTTCTCTCGTTCCTTCATGTTCTGACGTCGTCCAGCGGAGCCTTCGCCGTCACGAACCGGACCGGACTTCACATGTCCGCGGCTGTGCGCTGCCGGCGGCCCGGGTAGCTCTGCCGGGAGATGCGGCAGCAGCTAGCCGTTAGCCCCGCAGCTGTTATGTAAGAGCGGAGCGACTAGCCGCGCAGCTAACGTTAGCCGCCGCCATGAATGACGCGCAGCAAGAAATGTCTCCGGACTTCGTGCTCATGCGGCTCGTGTCCGCCGCGGAGTACGACCGGCTGGACGACCCCGACGAGCTGATGTCCGGGGGCGGCGGGTTCGGCCCCGTCAAAGCCGTGCTGGGCCGCCGCGGCGGCGGGTTCGATGTGGACTCTGGCGGCCCTTCGGCAGGCCTCGGCTCGGCTTCCCCGCATTACAGCTCCCCGCTGCCCGGGAAAGGAGAGCTGAGCGGCGGGCTGGGGCTGACGCACGCCCCGTCGGGCTCCGAGGCGCCGTTGTCGCCCCCTCCGTCCGAAGACTTTGTGGACTTCCCGGTGCCGCGTGGGCACGGCTCTGCGGGGCACGGAGCGCAGCTAATGGTGCTCCAGAACTTGCTGCGGTCCGGAGACCGGATCCTGGAGTGCGGGCTGGAGCAGCCGCCCCCTGGCTTCCTGCAGGAGGAGGCAGAGCGACAGAGACAGCAGCTGGACCCGGTGCCGGGCACGGGTCCTGGCAGCGCGACAGCTGGTCCTGGGGGAGGAAAGGACCAGAACCCCCCTGCACAGGAAAACCTTCAGCCGCAGCAGCTGTTGCAATGGCACCCGGTCCTGAGGCTGGGCTCCCAGGCCCCCCAGCGGGGCGTCCCGGCTCTGGACTCGGAGTCCGGGTCAGTCCTGTGCCACACACACCACCTGCTGACAGACCGGCTGGCTAAGTGGCCCCCGGGCCTGCTGGACCAAGCCCTGCGGGCGGGGCTGCTGGAGCCCAGGAAGACCTGCCCCCCCAGGTGTCAAGACCCGGTCCTGGCTCCGGCCCAGAGGCCAGTACACCTGGGCGAGGTGAGGGAAGGAAGTGGCGGGCAGGAACTGGTGCTCTCGCTTCCTCGCTGTTCCTGCCATGGCGTCCTGGCCTCGGGGTCCGGGGGCATCGGGCCTGGCGAGGACCCCAGCGAGACGAGCGACGCCCTGCTGGTCCTGGAGGGTCTGGGGTCAGAGGAGGTGGGGGGACTCGCGGCAGAGTCCAGGGATGCGGAGGACACAGAGAAAACAGAGCGGGTGGTGGGTGCAGGGATGCCTGGGGGGGCGGGGACTGTGTTCTCCAGTGGGACTCTCAGCGGGCTGATGCGGCAGGTGCACAGACTGGCAGAGGAGGCGGGAGTGTGCACAGATCAGAGCTGCCGGTCCTCACTCGCCGTTCTCGGCGCCACCGTGTCCCTCCCCTCCTGCGTGGACCCCCAGCCCCTCATCGGCAGCACCGCCACCCCCTGCCCGTACCTGCCTGTCCGCCCGCCACTGTCCCAGGCTGCTGCGGTGCTCCCCGACCCCCTCCCATCCTCTGACCCTCGCTCTCGCCCACAGCATCAGCACCAGTCGCGCTCCCAGCCCCAGAGCCGTGCCGCTACCCCCAAACTGGGTGTGGCTTCTGGGGCAGCGGGTCGGTCAGCCTCCCCTCTGGTGGTCCTGGAGGGGGAAGGGGGTGCAGGAGGAAGGGAGGGGGAGAAGATGCCCCGGGGGAAGTCGAGGAAGGGGGGGTCACTGAAGGTCCGGCTCAGCAAGCTATTCAGAACCAAGAGCTCGAGTGGCGGCTCGGGGGGGCTGCTGGACAAGAGGCCGTCCCTAGCGTCGTCCACGTCGTCGGGGGGCAGCCTGTTGGACGTGTGGGGGTCCACCTGCAGCAACCCAGACCAGGATGGCAGGTGAGGTCCCAAACTGATCAGGTAGTATTGATTAATCAGCTGCTTAGTTTCTCTGACATCACAGAACGGATCAGAGCGAATCGGTGACCTTGTTTTTGTTCAGGGGCGACTCACTTCCTGTTTCCTCGAAGCGGGGGATTTCCTGACTGTCTCATTTTTCTTGCGGCCGATCGAGTAGACTTCATGTTTCGTATTCCTGTGCAGCTCACAGTGAAAGTGTCTCTGATCATGTGACACTGATTAGTGGGGTGTATTGTTGTAACCATGGATACTGAAAGCACCTGGGCAGGTGACACCAGGTGTTTGATTGGATCAGTTTTTATTGCCAGATAAACACTGACTTTACCTGTCGGCACACAGGAAGTGAAACTGCCCTCTCCTCAGGATGCTTCCTCGAGCAGCAGGTTAGTTTGTGTTGACACAACTAACCTGCTCACCTGCAGTCAGTGTGACGGTGTACACGTGACATTTCACCCCCACAGTCACACTGACTGTAGTGTGAAACAAAGCAGTCGCTGTCCACCAGACTCAGACCACAGCGAGCGGCTGTGCCTCTGTCGGCAGGTGTAGGGCGTGTTTTTGTGTCATGCTGGTGTTTGAAGGGGTCACTTTGGATCTGAACGAACTCCAGGCGTCGAGGGCCGGTGTCCTGCAGGTTTTAGATGTGTTCTTGAGCCAACACAGCTGCTTTAAATGACCTCCTCAGCATGCCGTAAAGTTCTCCAGAGGCCTGGTAATGAACTAATCATGTGATTCAGGTGTGTTGACCCAAGGTGAGATCCTAAACCTGCAGGACGCCGGCCCTCGAGGCCTGGAGTTCGACACCCCTGCTTTAAAGCATCAAAGTGTCCTGAAGCTTTTCTTTGAGCTGAAATGTTTATTCTGAGTGGAGTCGGGTGGTTGCTGATTCTCACTCAAGATCGCTCCCGTGGATACGAACATGTTGACGAGTTGCAGCGTTAAAACCTTCGTGCCTCGCTCTGCAGTCAGGATGAAGGTGATGGTGCTGATGGTGTTGTTTGTGTCTTCAGGCTGCAGGTATCCAGACCTCACAGTGCCTTCTCTCCGGTGCCCTTCACTCCGGCTTTCACCGGTGAGTCCACACAGCTGTGAGTGTGTGAGAGGTGAACAGGTGAGATGTTTTTACCTGAGTTTGTGTGACTGAGTGTTTTCAGCAGCTCTGAGTGGCCAGTTTATTAGGAACTCCTCTATAAGCTCGTTCACGCGTGCTCTGCAGCCACGAGAACGTTAAACGCTCTTTAATGTGCGAGACCAGGTGAGCAGAGGGCAGGTGAAACTCATGTGACCTGCCTCTGATCAGCAACCCAAAAATGTCACATTAAATACATCAAGTATGTTTTTAAAAAATATTTTTAATATTTAATTTATTTCTGAATTTGACAGTTGTGGTCCTCCCAAACTTGTGTGTGTGTGGGTGGAGCCAGGTGCTGGGGGCGGGGCGGTGTGGGTCTGTGCAGACCTGCCCGCGGTCACAGTCGGGCCGGGTCAGAGACTCCTCTGCTTCGCGGTGTCAAACATGCGGCCCGGGGACCAATCGGCTCTTCATCGATTATTATTTATGTTTTATTCCGAAAAACGAAACTTTTTTCCTGTTTTGCTCCTGACACGCCCCCCTCTCCTCTCAGCTCTGCTTCTGTCTGATCACATGACTCATCAGGTCAGCTGATCACTCTGCTCACTAATCTTTCCCTCTCTCCTCTAACCCCTCCCTCTCTCTGCTTTCACCTGTGTCCAGGTGAGACGGTCTCTCTGGTCGATGTGGATATTTCTCGGAGGGGGGGGAACTCTCTCCACCCCCCCACTCCTCCTCCCCCTCCCAGACGGAGCCTCAGTCTGCTTGGTACTTCCTCCTTCTTTCTGCTTCCTGTTTGCACTTCCTCCTTCTGTGTGTGTGTGTGTGTGTGTGTGCGCCGTGACTCTTAGGTGAGTTTCTGCTCTCACGGGTTTTCGTGGAATTGTTTTAATCGTCTCATTGAAGGATTTTAGTCCTCTGAGGACCAATCAGAGGCAGTTATTCTGTTTTAGAATTGTTACTTCGTATAAAGTTGCATTTTTTGGCTCTTTTATTATTTTAAATGGTTTTTTGCAGATGATTTTGGGGGTCCTCCTCAGCAGCACGGCCCCTTCATGGAGCGCAGCGCTGGGGCCTCCATGCAGTCGCTGCCCCCCCGACCGATGGCCCTGCCCCCCTCCCTCAACACCATCCAGCACAGCCTGAGCCTCAACGGTAGCGCGCGCGCACACACACACACACACACACACACACACACGTCATTAATGGCATGTGTGTTTATTTGCTGATGCGTTTCCTGTTCAGGTTTATTTTCTGTTTTTTACTGTGTTGATTTTTAGCTTTGACTCATGAGCACATTTGTCATTGTTTTGCTTTTCAATAATTAAACTTCAAACATCAGTTGTGACAGTTTGTTTTTACGTCCTGATTTTCGTTTTTATCTTTGTTCTGTAGCTGTATTTGTTTATGTAAACTCATGCCCCCCCCATCTCCTTCAGACACCTTCCTGCGAGGTTTACCTCGACCCGTCCCCCTGCGGCCCGACGGGCAGCACCCGCCCCCCCGGCTCGCCCCTCGCTGCCCGCTCAGTCGACCCGATGCCGGCAACTTCGCCACCAGCCTCAGGGAGCTGGAGAAGGTGGAGCTACTATCGCCTGCTTTTGTAGCCTGCTGTGCGAGTGGGCGGAGCTAACCTGTGCATCTGCTTTCAGTGCGGCTGGTACTGGGGGCCGATGAACTGGGAGGACGCTGAGATGAAGCTGAAGGGGAAACCGGACGGCTCGTTTCTGGTGCGGGACAGCTCAGACCCGCGCTACATCCTGAGTCTGAGCTTCAGGTCGCAGGGAATCACACACCACACACGCATGGAGCACTACAGAGGTAACGCACACACACCTGTGCAGCGCCACGCCTCGCCTGTGAGCCTGCGTCCCCGTCTCACGGTTTCTCGTCCTGCAGGGACGTTCAGCCTGTGGTGTCACCCAAAGTTTGAGGACCGCTGTCACTCGGTGGTGGAGTTCATCGAGCGAGCCATCATGCACTCCAAGAACGGAAAGTTCCTGTACTTCCTGCGCTCGCGAGTCCCAGGTACCAGCATCCAATCAGCTCCAGGATATCTGTGGCTGCACAAGCGCGTGACATAGCCTCGGACGCACCACAAACACGTGGCTGCAGCCGCTCGTCATTAGATTCTAACAGGGAGCCTCGTGGGTCACAGCCACACTACTCAACTACGCAGCCAGTGTGACCTCGATGTTTGTCCAACCCTGAAGCTGCGTCCATGTTTCGTGCTGTCAGTGATGCTCCGTGTATTATATTATATATGGGGGGGGGGGTTGATAGGTTTATAGGATCCAATGAAGACATTAGTTCATCTACATTACCTTCACAGACAGGACATTTTACAAGTACACTCAGTAAGTATCTGGACACATCAGCGTTAGTTACAAAGGCTGGCTGTCCACAAATATGTTCCTATAATAATTACTGGACTTTGAATTGATTCGCCTTTTGTCCGGTTCACTTTCCTTGATATAAAATCTTTATTTAATATATTTTGAGTTTCGTGTCCTTGTGTGTTCAGGTCTGCCGCCGACCCCAGTCCAGCTCCTGTACCCGGTCTCCAGGTTCAGCAGTGTTAAGTCTCTGCAGCATCTCTGTCGCTTCTGCATCAGACAGCTGGTCCGGATCGACCACATCCAGGAGCTGCCGCTGCCCACGTACGTACCCGCCTGAGCGCTCCCACGTCAGACACGGTCCTCCTGACCTTAGAGACGCAAAGCTGACGTTTATCTGTCCCGTGGATCTTTTTCATGACACGAGATCCCGCGGTCCTCGAAGGACGCCGGGCGAGGATTTAAAACAATGTTGAAAATAATCATATTGACCCAAAACAAAACGCATGAAGGGCTGCAGCGTGACTGAGACCAGTGGCGGGTTTCTCTTTAAAGCATCATTTGGTTTAGTTTCCTTGTGCAGCTTTTGTTTATTTGATCCTTCATGTCAGTTTCACATGTTTGGTTTGATCATGTGATGTAACTGCAGGTAGAGTCTCACCTGTGACTCATTACAGCCCGTTTCATGCGCTCTCACGGTGACCTGCTGTTAGCGAGCACACCAGAACATGACAAAAAGCTAAAGCTAGCTGAGAGCCTCGGTATGAGTAACGGATCGAAGGTGATCTAACGCCGTCGCTGTGATGGAGACGATCCAGAGCGGCGTCCTGTGATCTGCTGAATTGCTGTTACTAAAAAAATCAGTCGGTGCGTGTCTGCGTCGAGGTCCATGTTGTAAAAACGCGCCTGAATGTCGGAGAGTGTAAGCGAGCCGCTAACATCTGTCCTGGCTCCCCTCAGGCCTCTGATCGCCTACCTGAGGAAGTTTTATTACTACGACCCCGAAGAGGAGATCAGCCCCACGCTGAAGGAGGACAAGGAGCAGAAGGTGCGGGGGACGGAGGGCGGCGGCCAGCCGGGGGTCGAGTCACAAACGTAGCACCGGAGCCCGGAGCCGGCGTGAGTCATCTTCACGTTTCAGACACGCGCTCAGATCAAAGCTTTTATTTTTATTTATTTTTTAGCTGTTTCAGAGCAACTTGAAAGTGTCAGTTCCCAGTGATGATCACTGTGCTTTATTAATAACTGCTAACAGGACGCAGATGCTCTGTTAGCATGACGGTTTGTTTCTTTTAGTTTGTCACAGAATTTTATTATTTTTTCACCTTAAACAACTGATTTCCTTACAGACAGAAGTAATGAGATTACATTCATGATTAGGTTTTTGTGTTAGACTGTTGATGCTAAGCTAACACAGATAAGTGTGCACTGTAGTGATGACGGCGTCTCCTCTTCTTCTCTCTCTGCAGTTCTTTCCTTTTCTTTGTTTCTCGGACTCGAACACTGAAGGATGTTCAAAAATCAAGCTGAACTCTCAGACTTCAGCCAATCGGCTCCCTCCGCTCAGTCCCGCATCCGGGCGGGTTTCAGATGATCCACCCTCCTTTGAGCTCTCTGATCGGCTCACGGGGAGTCGACAGGGGAGGGGCCGGGGATGTGGAGACTCCGCCTCTCTTTTGATGTCATCGCTGAGCAGCCAGACGGCGATGTTAGCTAAAATCAGTAAAAGAGAAAGGAGCTGAGAAAGTGTCGGTCGCCTCTGGGGTCCTCTGACGATACGAGAGGGTCTCTGATCCCGAGAGC
Source organism: Aulonocara sp. 'chitande type north' Nkhata Bay (assembly GCF_057382095.1). NCBI lineage: Eukaryota > Metazoa > Chordata > Actinopteri > Cichliformes > Cichlidae > Aulonocara > Aulonocara sp. 'chitande type north' Nkhata Bay. Next base: position 37,592,629 of record NC_141347.1, read on the forward strand.
AGAAGGCGGTACAGATTTATCCCAGCTCAGAGCTCGGCGCAGCACAAAGTGTGAGAGCGTCCCCTGAATGCACCAAAAGGTCTTTAAATGAATAAAACATCACAGAAATAAACGAATGATTGTACGGAGCCCCGCAGGGGACACGGAGGAAGAAAAAAATTAAGACGGACTTTTGCGGGACCTCGCAAAAGTTTTAGCCGCATTCTTCGGAGGCCGCCGGCTCGAAGCCGACCAGGAGGTCGAGGCACGATGTGCCGGGAAAGCGGTGTTCCTCCCGGCCGTAGTAGGTCTCGACCTCCCGTCAGCTTCGAGATGGCGGGTGTCAGATCTCCGAAAACGTCGGAGCACTTTTGCAAATATGTGATGTCTTGTAAACCGAGCAGGTATCTGACGTTTACACAACTACATTCACGCCTCAAAATATCTTAAGTGTATTTTGTGACCCAGAAAGAGGAATATTACAACTAAGCAGCTGCCGCCATTGTTGGAATTCAACTTTTGCGCGATCTCACAAAAGCACGTCTTAATTTTTTTTCTCCCATGTCCCCTGCGGGGCTCCGTATGATTGAACCTTTTAAAGCTAAATTTAAGCAGCTTTGATTCGTCGGATCAGCTGATTCGTAGCTTGATTGATCATTAAGATTTGATCGGCTCTAACATGCAGAGCGGTCAGCATCAGCTGTGAGCTGGGAGTCTGATCCATAGATCCTCAAACGTCTGCCATCTGTAAGAATGTGGGAGACCTTTCTGGGTTGAGGATGACGTCCTTGTGATGTTCGCGCTGCCGCTGAAGCGTGAGCAGCTCTCGTCTGATTGGCTCGGAGACGTCCGCCGTCTGCTGCGCCGTCGTGTAAAGTTGTTTACTTTCATATTTGCACTGAGCGACTTTTGTGAGTTTGGCCCGATCCTGAAGATGAGTCCTCGCAAACCGCTCCCCGTTCGTCGATCTCGTGTACGCTGAAACCTTTGGTACGATTTTTGCACTGCAGGTGAGGAAAGGCGGAGTCTGAATGTAGGTGTGGAGCTCCAGGAAGAGGAGCGCGCTGTGAATGTCACTGAAATATTTCCTGAGTATGAGCCTAGGTCAGCTTCGGGGTTTTATCATTGAGCTAGTGGTACTTGGCCGTCCTTTAGTTCCCGCAGCGGCGTTTTCTCCACGGTCTCGAGCCGCGGGGAGTCAGCTGACCCTTCAGAGAGCGACAGGTGATCGTGGACGCTCGTTTTCTTCCTTCAGCTCGCTCAGATATGAGCAGACTTGGACGTTGAAGGCAGAAACTCTGAAAGTGATTCATTCACCTATAACACGTCCCAATGAGATCAAACCCCGCCCACTCGCACACCTTTGCACACCTGACCAACCACCGCACAAAACAGAATCGTTCAAAGTTACAGAGAAACGGACAGAAACGACCCGACTCCATTAAAAGTGTGGTGTGAGGTGGAGGGGTCGGGCGGTGTTTGAAGCTCAGTTTGAATATCGGAGTTGAATACGAACAGCACAAAGCGAGTGTTTCCTTCATGCATCTGGCCTGTAACGCGTCGGTGTGTGAGGCGGCGCGCTCAGTACGGCGGCCGGGATCCTGGAGGCGACCACCGCTCCGCCTGTCGGGGCGTCATTACCAAAAAATAAGAAAAGAAGAAGAAACAGGACGACTACTGTGACGACTACTGAACTACAGCTTCCCCAAGCTGCACTGGAACAAGCTGGCGTTCAGATGAACTGGACTTGAGTGCATTCAGACACTGGGAAGACTGGAACGCTGGAGCTGGGATGTGAGTGCCCTGCGGGCACTTCCATGATGTCAAACGGTGAACGTGGGGGTGAACCTGCACCTGCAGGTGTGCTTGTCTGTGGTGTGGGGGGCAGTAATCTGTGCTTGTCACCTGTTAATAAAACAGTGTGGGCGGGACCAAGGCGCTCTCCTTCTTTGATCTGTACACATGCTTCCAGGAATGACATGATACGGCAGCCTGGCTTCTGTCAGTCTGCCCCAGGGCAGCTGTGGCTGCAGCTGTGGCTCAGTGTGTGAATGAATAGTGGCATTGTAAAGCGCTTTATAAATCCAATCCATCATCGTCATTATTATTATTATTATTGTTATTGTTATTAATTCCAAAGGCAATCCTGAAAACCAGAGTCTGCTGTGCAAAAGTCTTGAGCCTCAGCTCATGTCTTTCTGTTTGCAAAGAGCCGACTCGGTGATTGTTTAAGTTGACCAATACTTCTTTAGCTGCTGAAGGCTTTCAGTCCAGTCCTTGGCCCTGACTGTTTTCAGACCAATGTTTTTGTTACGCTGAACTCTGACCTTTGAACCTTTCAAGCGTCATGAGGCTCCGAGGAGGTCCAACAGTGAGTCTGCAGCCGTCTGTGACGCATGGTGGAGGCGCGGTCATGGTTTCAGCTGCACGTCAGTGCTGTTCTTTGATAAACTGATGAGCTATGAGAAAGCGGAGTTGAGACTGTGCTCACACCAGCTCGTTCGTGTGATTCAAACTCTTCCTCACTGATATTCTGTATTTCATGAACACGGTTCACAAAATCACTGCAAAATATGAAAAAGTGAGGGAGGCTCGAGACTTTTGCACAGTAAAAAGTCTGTGGAAGTGACGGAAGTAAAAGTACATGTGTGTGTTCGGTGTTTTATTAATTCATAACAGCCCCTCGAGGTGCTTTATATAGAACTGAGAGATGATACAGCGTTAGGAGACCGAGCGGTCGGATGATTGCAGCACTCGGTGAAAGTAGGAAGGAAAAACTCCCTTTTAACAGAAACGGGCTCAGAGAGGGAGGATGAGAGAAAACAAGCTCTGGCAGAGAGCTGATGGATTTATAAAAGCATATTTTAAAGGACCTTCGTCCGGCCCTGAAAACGCTCCTCCTGCACAAAGAAGTCCGAGATCACAGCGAGAACTTCCAGCTGTGTTTCAGCTCCAGGCTGACAGTGCTGCTTCGCACAGATCTGAGAAGCAGAGCAGCTTCACCAACAGCTGCTGTTCATTCGACTCTTCCTCTGAACCAGCTTCAGTGTTTGCTTCCTCCCCCGAGGTCTTACCTATTATTACCTTGATGCAAACAAAGTGAATTGATGTGCTGATGCATGCTCAGGCATCCAGGTAAGGAAATCCCAAAATGATCAGAGGTTATGACAATTTGGATATTGATCATAAACGGACCTCCCAGCTTCATTCAGTGGGCGGGTTTCAGTCACTACTGCTTATAAGGTTGGAAACCTGCAGTCAGCTGAGACTGAAGGAGTCACCAGATGAACAGAATCAACAGTTTGAGTAAATTAATCTGTGTTGCCATCAGTGATCGTGCAGTTATTGGTGTTTTCGAGTCTGCTGTGATGAAAGTGCCCTTCTCTGTTGTCGTGGTTACAGTATCAATGAGCTGGATCCATTTGCAGCTCATCAGAGGATTCGATCCTCCGTCATGACTCAAAATGACCAAAATAGACTTGAAATCATTTAATGAACCAAAACTTTCAGCACAGGTAGAATGAGCCAACATTTCACAACAAAAGTTAGATTTGTGTGGCTGGATGTGTGCGTCTTTGCTCCCATCAGCCACCTGGGCCCCAGGCTGGAAACCATTACAATAACTATCATCATTACAAACACGCCGCTGAAGTTTTGACTTCACAGGTCAAATGTAATCTACGACATCATTCTAATAACAGCAGCACAAGCTCCGCCTGCAGTCAGACGTCTGGACTGTTGGTAATGTACGAGGTTAGGCACAGGCGGGGATGTTGATGCAGGACTCGCTCTGGTCCTGCTGCTCGCCGTCGGGCAACGGGCCGCAGTTGACATTTGGTGTCCCATAAAATGAAGCTTTCTCCGACGAACGAGGAGGGAAAAGGCTGCAAACACACAAACACACGTTGTAGTATTCGCAGAACGGCAGTTTGACACTAGTTTCACTAAAAAACCGTCGTACTTGGATTTATTTCACTTTCAAAGCAACTGACGACCTGAACCCGGATAAGCCGGAGACCACGGCTGCAGGGGCAAACCTGTATTTTATTCACAGTAACGTGCAGAAAACATGTCAAATGTTCGAATCATCCTATTTTAATGCGCTGCTGCCTGACGGCCTGCAGATCACAGGTTATTCCTCCAGATTAGCGGAGTTTGCAGAAATGTACTGCAGACGAGACATTCAGTTTTTTGCAGAAACTTTTTTCTGGGATATTTTGCTGACATTAATATTTGTCATGAAATTTTAAAAGGTTTGTGGTAAGTTTTGTGTTCTGCCGTGAGCATTGTTTGGGTTTGGATCTCATGTTCTTCCTTCACACAGTGAAGTCGAACCGCGGTTGGAATCAAAAGATGACCAAAGTGTGTAAACCTGCTTCTTCTGCCCTCACCTGTTTTTAACAGAGCCGAGTGAACACTGAAGCGGTGAAAGTGAGTTAGTCTGACCAGCTCACGTGTACTTCAACCACAGCCAGCTACCATCTGTGACGCTTTGGCTTTTTGTTATTGCTCTTTTTTTAAATCTGCGTTTTAACAGCGGCCTGTGCACAGGTGATATTAGCCCAGGTAGCATCTGTTACCTAACATCCAAGATGCCCTGGAGCTCACAGCTGGTTAAACTGTGGCTGTGACTATGAAACAAGGCTTCAGACTTTAAGGTTCTCACTGTGATGTTAGAATCTTAGCTCCCGACTGGATTTTTAACTGCACGACAGATTTGATTTGGTTTGCTGTGTCTTTGTTTTCCAGTCTGTAAACTGACTTGTAGCCGGTGTAATCAGGTTTGCAGATTCTCTTCCTGGACCGGACCGAGTTTTCGCCACAGGGTGGATCACAGAGACTCCACGGTGTCCAGGCCTCCCAGCGGCCGTTCACTGTAACACAAAAATGTGATGAGAAAGCAGCAACCTCCAAAAACTCCTGAAAACGAAGCCGGTGAGCCACCAGGACCTGCAGTTCCTCTACTGGCCAGCAGAGGCTCCAGCAGTGAGGCCACACCGGTCTCCCATGTTACTCTAACAGGTTCCGTTCGCCTTTCCAAACACGAGGTGTAGCTCATTCAGCCTTTCTTTAGAAAGTCAACATAATGTGTTGAAAGTTGAGGACAGACTCACTGTTGCAGCCTTTGATGTGGTAGCACACTCGTCTCTCAGTCAGGTTTTCACCTTCGCAGAGGGACCCGTTATGAGCCCGATGGAGACACTCGCGCACTCGTGAATGGCTGCCGTAAGTCTTCCTACAGCGGATGTCTCGCCCGCCCGGGTACTTACAGTCACTCCACTCGGACCACTCGGACCACACGCCGTCCACTGAAAACACAGAAGTTGGACATGAATCAGAAGCTTGTGCCGCAGTCTTTTCCTTTCACCTGCGCTGAGGTACCAAACCTGGACAGTGGCGTCTGGTTGAGCAGATCTTTGTTTGACGTGCTTCTCCCAGACATGGGCTACCACCATGTTGAGGGGAGGGGCTGTCACATCTCCTGGCTGATACATGAAGTCCTAGCCCGCAGGTAACAGGACAGGAACTGAAGGGCGACCATGACCCCCAACTTCCATTCACTGATGGAGAGATTTTTTTTTTAAAAAAAGTTGGGAAAACCGGTTATTGTCTTTGTGTTGACTCCAGGGGGCGCTACTGACTCCTTTTATTTACTGGGGAGTCATAAAGGACTTGTACAGGTAGGGAAACACACAGGTGTACCTGGGCAGAAGGGCAGGTGGTTGCAGCTCTCTGTCTGGTGCCTGTCACCTTGACAATTTTGACCAGGTGGGTTGGATGAAGGGGCGGGGTTAGAACAGGCGCGCTGGCGAGTCCTTCTAATGGCTCTGCCTTGTGGGATGCAGGAACCTGAACACTCGCCCCAACTCGACCAACCAGACCAGAACCCGTCAACTGTTAGAGACGCAGAGATCCCGCTAACACTAACTGTCATGTCACCTGACATGCGTACAAACTCCAGGAGAGGCGGCATGCGGAGTAAAACTTTAATAAAATAACTTTAATAAAAAGAAAATGACCTAATTTTGAATGTTTTCTGTTGTAAATAAAATGTGTGTTAATGATTTTTGTAAATCCTTCTGTTGTTATTTACATTTTACACAGCGTCAGCTTTAGTGTTTTAAAAGATCGATAAGGAGCATTAAACCACAGCATCACAACATCAGCAAACAGGGATCCTGCTCAGACGTCCAGGAAGCGTGGACGAGACGCAGCAGGGAGGCTTTCAGCAGTAACGTCACTGAGTGTGTTGCAGTCCAAGGCTCCAGGTGTTTGTCAGTGTGTGTGTTACCTGGACATGGACTCTCACAAATCTTGCTCTGAGTGCTCGGCCCTTCGCAGACTTTGCCTCCATATCGAGGGGCGGGGCTATCACATTTCCTTTCTGACAGCTGCAGCCCCTCCCCACAGGAGACTGAGCATGGCCTGAATGGAGACCACGCGCCCCAGCTGCCGTCCTCTGCAGAGACAGCCAATAAGAGCTCAGATAATTTGATAATTTTGACCTTTTTCGGATCACATCATGAGTTGGTTCCTCTCTCACCTGCACAGTTGGGAAGCTCGCTACAGTGCTGCACCTGTAAGGCGTCTCCAGGGCAACTGTTGCCAGGTGGCGATGTGTTGTCTGACGGGATGGGGTTAGAGCAGGCGCGATGTCGCACCCTGGAGGGAACGATGACATCGCCATCTGATTTAGCGATGCACGTAGCAGAACAATGAGACCAGCTAAACCAGCTGGACCAACCACCGTGGACTGAAACGCACAGGTGAGACAGAGAGACAGGTGACAGGTGGGAACTGAGTATCGGAAAGACTTTACTGAACCGCTTTAAAAGTAACACACACCACTTACCTTTGACCTTTATCAGAAACACACCTGTCCCCCCAAAACTCTCAACACAAATAAGCCTGTGAACCCTGAGAGCATGAATGACATCAATGTTACCTGGACAGGTGTTTTCAGCTGCACATCTCTCTGTTTCCTCTGAAGGACCGCTGCAAGCCATGCGACACTGAGGAGGACTGGAGCATTCTCGCTTTCGCTTCCTGACTCCGACGCCTCCACAGGTGACTGAGCATGGAGACCAGCCGAGCCACGAGCTCCACCCCTTATCTACACACACACACACAGGTAATTAGCACATTCAAACACAACGTGTACGTCTCTGTGTGTTTCTGTGTGTACCGTCGCAGCAGACGCCATTGCAGGGTTCAGTCTGCAGTTTTTCAGAAAGTGGAGCATTCTCGCACTCTGACTGGTCGATACCGAAACACTTCCTGCTTCTCTGCCTCACTCCCTGCCCACACAGCACGTTGCACAGTGACCATGACGACCAAGAAGACCACTTGAGGAGACTGAAAACACAACAGACACACAACACAGTGTTGGTGGAGGAGCAGTTATCAGCAGTTTTTACTGTGTGTGTGTGTGTCTGTGTCTGTGTACTCACCCACAGGACTCACACTGTCCGTCTGTTTCCATGTAACCATAGTTTGGGTTCTGACAGCAGTCGTCTTCGTCCACCTCACCGATCTCCTCATTACACTCACCTGTGTTCAGGTCGAAGCGTGTGAAACACCTCACACAGTCTGCAGAATCACACACACACAAGGGTGACAGGAAAGATGAATGACGGACACACCTTTGAGTTCTTAGCCATCTTTATAAGAGCATTTTTGCCTCATGCTCCATTATTATTGTGTAGAAAATATATTTTTTAAATATTTTAAAATCAACCACGAATCAGAGAAAACAGGAGAAACTTTGTGTCCATTCAGAACACATAACAATCCAACACTAGCATTACGTCTTATGGGTCATTCAGACTCAGTTATATTTGGATCTTACGGACTGGGGCCTCTGCTAGATGTTCCCAGCACACCCTCACTACGCGTTTAGGTGCACCGGGTCTGTCCAGCGTCCTCCCCCACCACCTGATCCAACTCACCACCAGGTGGTGATCAGTTGACAGCTCAGCCCCTCTCTTTACCCGAGTGTCCAGAACATATGGTCGCAGGTCTGGTGATACGATTACAAAATCGATCATCGACCTGCGGCCTAGAGCGTCCTGGTGCCACGTGCACTTATGGACACTCTTATGTTCGAACAGGGTGTTCGTTATGGCCAAACTGTGATTTGCACAGAAGTCCAATAACAAAACACCGCTCGGGTTCAGATCAGGGAGGCCGTTCCTCCCAATCACGCCCCTCCAGGTCTTGATGTCGTTACCCACGTGAGCATTGAAGTCTCCCAGCAGGACAACAGAGTCTCCAGGTGGAGCACCCTCCAGCACCCCCCCCAGGGACTCTAAGAAGGCTGGGTACTCTGAACTGCCACCCGGCGCATAAGCGCAGATGACAGTCAGGACCCGTTCCCCGACCCTAAGGCGCAGGGAACAAACCCTCTCATCCACCGGGAAGAACCCCAACGTACCGGCAGCAAGCTGAGGGGATATTAGGATACCCACCCCAGCCCGCCGCCTCTCACCAGGGGCAACTCCAGACTGGGACAGAGTCCAGCCCCTCTCCAGGAGGCTGGTTCCAGAGCCCAAGCCATGTGTAGAGGTGAGCCCGACTATATCTAGCCGGTACCTCTCAATCTCACGGACTAACTCAGGCTCCTTCCCCACCAGAGAGGTGACATTCCATGTCCCTATTGCCAGTGTTGGCAGCCGGGGGTCAGTCCGCCAGGGCCTCCGCTCCTGGCCGCCACCTGGCACACAATGCACCCGACCCCTATGGCGCCTCCTGCGGGTGGTGGGCCTGCGGGAGGATGGGCCCATGTCTCCTCTTTGGGCTGTGCCCGGCCGGGCCCCACGGACCAAGGCCCGGCCACCAGACGCTCGCCCTCGGGCATCCTCCCCGGGCCTGGCTCCAGGGCGGGGCCCCGGTAACCCTATCCCGGGCAGGGTAAACTGTTCCCTCGATGGTATTTTCATAAGGGTCTTCTGAATCGCTCTTTGTCTGGTCCCTCACCCAGGACCAATTTGCCATGGGAGACCCTACCAGGGGGCAAAAGCCCCCAGACAACATAGCCCCTGGGATCTCAGGGACACACAAACCCCTCCACGACGATAAGGTAGCGATTCCTCTCCATGAATCGCTACCTTTGTAGCTGCCCTTTGTCTCCGGTTCTGTTCAAAATTTTTATGGACAGGATTTCTAGGCGCAGCCAAGTGGCGGAGGGCTTTCACTTTGGTGGCCTCAGAATCTCATCTCTGCTTTTTGCGGATGATGTGGTTCTGTTGGCTTCATCGGGTGAGGGCCTCCAGCTCGCACTGGAACGGTTCGCAGCCAAGTGTGAAGCAGCGGGAATGAGGATCAGCACCTCCAAATCTGAGGCCATGGTTCTCAGCCGGAAAAGGGTGGAGTGCCCACTCCGGGTCAGAGACGAGTTCCTGCCCCAAGTGGAGGAGTTCAAGTATCTCGAGGTCTTGTTCGCGAGTGATGGGAGAAGGGAGCCGGAGATCGACAGACGGATTGGGGCTGCAGCTGCAGTAATGCAGACGCTGCACCGGTCCGTCGTGGTGAAGGGGGAGCTGAGTGTAAAAGCGAAGCTCTCAATTTACCGGTCGATCTACGTCCCTACCCTCACCTATGGCCACGAGCTGTGGGTAGTGACCGAAAGAAGAGATCGCGGATACAAGCGGCAGAAATGAGCTTCCTCCGAAGGGTGGCTGGCCTCTCCCTTAGAGATAGGGTGAGAAGTTTGGCCATCCGGGAGGGGCTCAGAGTAGAGCAGCTGCTGCTCCACATCGAAAGGAGCCAGCTGAGGTGGTTCGGGCATCTGACAAGGATGCCCCCTGGGCGCCTCCTGGGTGAGGTGTTCCGGGCATGTCCCACCGGGAGGAGGCCCCGGGGCAGACCCAGGACACGCTGGAGAGATTATATCTCTCGGCTGGCCTGGGAACGCCTTGGTGTTCCCCCGGACAAGCTGGAGGAGGTGGCTGGGGAGAGGGAGGTCTGGGCCTCTCTGCTTAGGCTGCTGCCCCCGCAACCCAGCCTCGGATAAAGCGGATGAAGATGGATGGATGGATGGATGGATGGTCTTTATGGTTTACGGGGACATTTTGTCCTCAAACCTTCAACAAAGGGTTTTGTGATTTATTCAGATCACATTTTTGGCTTCATTTTGGAATCAAGGTTAAGGGAGATTGAAAGCAATGCAAGCAGTGCTTGTGCTCACACCCTGCCAAAGTGAACGCGACCTCAGGCCCTTAAAGCTTCTCTCACTGCCTGTTTGCAGCCATCCTTTAGCTTACTGCCCTCTTGTGGCGTCAGTTGGAAACAGGCACGACTCTGCTTGACTGGTTGATGATTTCACTGGCGTGCTGGTGTAAACGGTGTCTGCAGCTGGTCAAGCTGAGCAGCTTTTTCTGATCGTTTAAACATACGTGATTAACTTCTGCTCTGCTTTCACTGCTCTGAGATCAGTTATAATCTGATTAATTAACTGATCTGTTATTGTATATTTCTCACATGTTTGTACGGGATACTGTATTTGTTTTAAATGTTATATACTTATGTGGTACATGCTCTCATGGAAATGAGACTTTTACCTGGATAAATAAAGGACTAATAATAATAACAAAAAAACAATCCAGCATCAGTGTTTATCATCAGATACATTTTCTCCTAATAACCAACCTGTGATGTAGAAGAGTGCAATGTTAGACAACATTAGTAAGGAAAGCCTGGGAGACTGCTGCACATGCTGCTGTGCACACGTGCAGGCAGCATCTCCGCTCGAGCCGTCTGCTTCATTTCATGCTTTATTTGATTAATCAGTCTTTGTTTGTCTTTGTGTGTGTGTGTGTGTGTGTGTGTGTGTGGGGGGGGGGGGATGTCGACATAGGGGAAAGTTCGTTTTTGCTTCTAGTGAAAGTTGCACAATTTTCAGGCTCACTTCCAAAAACAGAAGCAAACGAAGCACAAAGACAGTTTAATGTTCGTCTCACAGTCAGAATCATTGATGTCCGTCTAACTGCTAACCTGGAGGATTGTTGCTGAGTGAAAATCCGACAAAGTGACAATTAAAACACAGTGTGTGTGTGTGTGTGTGTGTGTGTGTGTGTGTGTGTGTGTGTGTGTGTGTGTGTTTGTTTGTTCAGGTTGATTATTTACAGATTTAGATCTGATCTCCTGAACCAACAACTCTACACTTTGAGTGTTTTCCACAGAAAACACCCGAACCCGTCACGCTACAAGCCGCTGTGGTCCTTTTGTGAAGTACTTCCACTTAAAGTACTTTTACTCTGTAGTGGAGTAAAAGTACTTCACTACAGAGTAAAGTTCTGCACTTAAAAACTTGATTCAGTAGAAGTGTGAAGCAGTAAGAGCAGTCACTGAGCACTGAAGGCCGTTTTTGGTGAAAGTTGAATGTTTTTTCTGTTTATTTCACTTAAAACCATCTCAGGCCTGTTCTGTTTTCAGCAGATCCAAGAAGTCCTCTCGACAGCTTCCAGACCCAGGAGAACGTCCTGTGGCCAGGCTGGAACAAACGTCACACGTGTGTTGTAGTACAACACTGAAATTGTCACACCAACTTTTACCATGACTCTGCTGTGAATGAACACGGGCTTCACGGTCGTGATTGTTTCAAGTTTTTATGATAAAATAAAAATGTGGGATGAAAGGTATAAAACACAATGTTAAGAACGTGATTCTGTTATTACGGCTTTCAGGTTTTTAGTCCCGCAGCTTCTCTACGAGCACCTCACAGCGTTGTGCGATTCACGTGCTGCTCACTTTAACGTCTTTACTCGTCATTCATGTCTGTTTGCAGCGCAAATCTTTGTGAGGGGGCAGAGTTCAGGTCTGACAGTTTCATTTCTTCTACCTTCTGTGGAGGAGCTGCGTCCACTGTGTGTGTGTGTGTGTGTGGAGGGGGGGGGGTTACGCTACACTGGCTGACACGTAACGAAGGCGTAAGCAACAGTCGCGTTAATTGTATGGAATTTCCCAGAGGAACCCACCCGAGGGATTAATAAAGTTCTATCTTAACACAGAAGGGACGATACTGATCTATGATATCGTTACTGTCTGTATTAACCACGTTCACACAGACTATAACAAAGTGGAACCCATGATGTGCCACAGTAGCCACCTAGGCTATGTGAGCTTAAACAGATTTATTCAGTGCATGTAGCTCGTCCATCATCTGCTTTGGCACCACAGGATTGGGAGTCTATCCAGTTCCCAGGTAGACGCCTAAATCCGAATCATCACTTGACCTGCAGGTGCACATGAACCCAGGACCCCGTTACTGTGAGGTGATGGCGCAGGTTAAGAGTCTTGGTGTCATCCTCGACAGCCCTCTGTCCTTCACAGCACAGATAAATAATATCACTAATATTAACCGCCTTCGTCCCTCACTCACCTCAAACAGTACCGCCATGCTCGTCACATCTCGTTTAGATTACTGTAATTCTCTTCTCTGTGCTCTGCCTCATAAATCCCTCCATAAACTGCAGTTGGTTCAAAACACAGCTGCTTTATTTCCAGAACTAGATCCACTGAACATATAACACCAGTTCTTAAACAGCTCCACTGGCTCCCAGTTCACCTCCGTGTCAATTTCAAGATCCTGCTTCTCACTTTCAAAGCACTTCATAACCTCGTTCCTCCATATTTACCTGATCTTCATACATACTCACTCCATCGTACGCTCCGCTCTTCTTCAGCTTCCCTTCTGTCTGCTCCACCTGCTCCCCTGACTACCACGAAACTCAGAGCCCATACTTTGGATGCACCTCCACCAGATCTCCAGACCACCAGCTCTCTCAATAAATTTTAAATCACATCTTAAAACCATCTAGAATTTCATACCCTTCATCGTGATTCCATAGTTGTTTTTATTTTGTTACACTAATGTGAGGAAACCTTGAGGATCTTTAAAGGCGCTTCTAAATAAAATGTATTAATATTATTACCATTATCACCTCCATGTTGTCAAATATGATTCACTGTCAGTTAAAATGATACAAAAGCATCACAGAGTGACGCAGACTCACATCTGCTGAGCAGGTTTAAAGGGAAAGCTCCACATCTGGACTCACCTGAACGCGGCACAGAGAGCAGCACCAGAACCAGAACCAGCAGACCCCTCAGACCCTCCATCGTCCTTCTTCTGCAGCACAGAAGTGACACTTAACTCTAACTGTGCCCATGTGACTGCTTCCAGCTCGGGTCCTCCCTCTGACCCTCCTCTGACTGGAACTGCAGGGCGCCGTACGATGAACCGTCACAGCTGCAGGCGGTGACATCAGCGCTGGTTAATGGGTACTCAAGTGTTTCAGGGTCTTCAAGATGTCAGTCAAAAGTCAGTGTAACGTCCTCGCAAAGGACAAAAACGTGTGCGTGTGTGCATGTGTGCGTGAGTAAATACAGATTTTCTCTTCACCAACCTAAAAAAGAAACTTGACATGAGGCAACTGCTTATCTGATGACACCACCCACACCACCCACCCCCACCCATGTTGGTGTTGGTCACTGAAAACCTAAAACCCTCAACAGACCTTTCAAACCTGTTCAGTGAAGCCAAATTTATGTATAAAAATGTAGATAAAAGTGATCTATAGAATTTTATAGTATATCAAATGTATTTCAAATGTCCACGACTGCAGCACACAGACACACAAATGTGTGTCTTTGATGTAAACACCAGCCGGGTCAGAGGTCGTGAGGGGAGGACCGACTCCCTGTGTGAAAGCAGTGGTTCACACTCAGCCAGAGCAGCGCAGCAGATCTGAGCTGATTTCATCCAACAAACATCTGCAACAAAGAAACTGACATTTGAAATGAGAGCAAGCACCAGAAACATTAGTGGTGCTGATGAAGTACTTTGTTCATCGTCGGTGTTATTGCTCTTTGAAAACAGTCAGATGGGATCATTTAACTTTCTTTTTGTCACTCAGATAAAAGGCTGAATAACTGGCGTTAAAATACAGTCGACTTCTACAGTGCTGTGAAACAGTAACTGCAGTTCTTTCATCGTTCCACAGTGAGGCGCTGCAGCCCACACACATAAAGTTACTACATGAAAAAATATACTTGGGTGGTCCTTTTTGGGCTCTCGTCTCTGAGGGGCCTCTAGATGCCTGGGCCCTGGATCGCCTCCATACCTGCTTCTAACCTCGGGGGCGGGGCTCCCCACACCTACTATTACACACTTAGGTGGAGAAACCTTTTGAATAGTACCGTGCTCACGCACACCTGTGTGCACCTAAGCATACCGTGTAGTATCAGTCCTGTGTGCTGCTCAGAAACATTCAATATTTATTATTTACTGTTATTGATGCTTATGTTGGTACATATTCTAACCTTAATTACTGGGGAGAATAATGAATGATGCTCATAGTGAGTAAGAAGTAAACTGAGTGGATTTTTTGGACAGAGATTCACATTTGTGAATGTGGTGGTCAGAGGGCCCGGTGACGCCAGTGTCCAGCACCAGTGTGTGAATGTGTGTGTGAATGGGTGGATGACTGGTTGTGTAAAGCGCTATACAGATACAGGCCAGTTACCATTTTAAAATATATAAAAATACACTCCAAAAACAGAGTCCTTGAAATGTACAAAATATTGATTAGAAAAATTATAAAAATGGAGGCAACTTTGCCTGTGGTACACCAAAAAAAGATCTTATTGCTACTATGGCTCTATAGACTTTTCCTTTTATTTTAACCTATGTGGCCTCACCTTGAGGTTGGCAAATCTGTCTCTCACTTGTTGGTGATCAACTCTCTCAAGCAGTTTAACAGTTTCTGCCTGTCACTGCTCCCTGTCTGTGTCCTCACCTGGTTCTTCCTGACCTTGTACTTTCTCCTCACGTTCCCTCTTTGGACTGACAATCATACACAAATAGATTGGATTCAATTAGATTAAAAAATACTATTAAGATCACCAACAAAAAGTCCTCTCAGTGTACTTTCAACCAAAAGGCAAATAACCAAACCACATGAACATCTAATAAAAGATATAAATATTGAAACTGATCCAACATTAATCTTTATTGACGGATGATTTGTTTTTACACTTTTACCTGACGTGGCTCCTTTTTTTGAAAAAACTTCCTCATATCCATTATGAACCTGACTGTCTCTGTACACACACACACACACACACACGCGCACACACACACACACACACACACACACACACACACACACACACACACGCGCGCACACACACACACACACACACACACACACAACAGCAGTTATAAGGTTAATGGGAATCCAGTCAGTTAGCTAGTTAGTACCTTGGGTTTAATATCGGCACATATGACAAAATAAGCAGCTTCTCTCATTCCTTTTCAAACAGGACAGTGGTAACAACAGCAGGCTACAGACAATGTTACGTTTTAGATTTTAAATAGGCTGTATACATTTCAATGGGAGCAACAGGGCGGTCAAATATCACTGATTTCACTACAGAGCAGGACGGATTGTAGGGCAGCAAACATCGTGGGGAAACACGTTTCCCACACTGCAGGTTACCTGGTGTCATGTTTTTCAGCTAAAAGAAACATGGTCTGACTCCTACCAACTGTACAAAGAGTAACGCAAGGTTAAAGGCAGCTAACATGTCCTGTTTTAAGCCAGGCTCTTCCACCTCCCTCTGCTGCGTCTCAGCCGCCATCGCTCTGGCAGCAACGGCGCCAGAGCCAGAGCAGGGGAGAGCTGGAACAAACCATTTTGGGAGGGGGGGGGGGTATCTATACTTTTGTTGTCCATCTCAATTAAGTACTGTATGCTTTTTGTATTTTTAGTAGTGTGTCCCACAAACAGCAAATATTGTCAAAGTAAGAACTCTTTGGGGTGCTTTGATTCAAATGGGCTGAAATCGCCCCTGCCCTCTCTCTCTTTATTCTGACGTTTAACTAATTCAAAATATATTTCAATATTTATTTATCTAAAACAAAACAAGTTTACACTAAATTTAGGTTTAACAGTAAAATGTTTTTATGTTTTCCCTAAAGTGTAAATATCTGGTTTAATATGAATATATATGTATCTGTGAATATACTGCTGTGTATTGAAGTTCCTCTTGTTTTGCAGAGAAATATACTGAACAACATACAAAGCATAATATATAAAATAACATCTACCTGAGTTTCTTCTTTGAAAGAAGCTCCTTATGTCCAGTGTTGTGTTCATCAGTACTTTACTGAAACCGGATGAGAGTTTGTTTAGCCGTGGAGGGAAACAACTGAAAATATGAAACAAACACACGTGTGAGCTGAGACTCTCTAAAAAACAGCTGTTGTTTCGCCATTTGTTGATTCACTCCAAGAGCGAATAACGTAATATGGGTCAAGTGATCAGTTTGATATCAATCTTTTGTGATACACCGTCATATCACAAAAGATCGATACGACAGGACCACCAGTGTGTCTGCAACTGGCCCACTAAAGGGGGTCAGAGGGCCCGGTGGCGCCTGTGTCCGGCAGCCTCGCCTCTGTCAGTGCGCCCCAGGGCAGCTGTGGCTACAATGTAGCTTGCCATCGCCAGTGTGTTGAAAGAGTAGTTGTCAAACAGCTAACAGATCATCTGCAGAGGAATGGTTTATTTGAAGAGTTTCAGTCAGGTTTCAGAGCTCAGCACAGCACAGAAACAGCTTTAGTGAAGGTTACAAATGATCTTCTTATGGCCTCTGACAGTGGACTCATCTCTGTGCTTGTCCTGCTAGACCTCAGTGCAGCGTTCGATACTGTCGACCATAATATCCTATTAGAGCGATTAGAACATGCTGTAGGTATTACAGGTACTGCACTGCAGTGGTTTGTATCATATCTATCTAATAGACTCCAATTCGTGCATGTAAATGGAGAGTCCTCTTCACACACTGAGGTTAATTATGGAGTTCCACAGGGTTCAGTGCTAGGACCAATTCTGTTTACATTATACATGCTTCCCTTAGGCAGCATCATTAGAAGACATAGCATACATTTTCACTGCTATGCAGATGACACCCAGCTCTATCTGTCCATGAAGCCAGATAACACACACCAATGAGTTAAACTGCAGGAATGTCTTAAAGACATAAAGACCTGGATGGCCGCTAACTTTCTGCTTCTTAATTCAGATAAAACTGAGGTTATTGTACTCGGCCCTGAAAATCTTAGAAATATGGTATCTAACCAGATTCTTACTCTGGATGGCATTACCTTGGCCTCCAGTAACGCTGTGAGGAACCTTGGAGTCATTTTTGACCAGGACATGTCCTTCAACGCACATATTAAACAAATATGTAAGACTGCTTTCTTCCATTTGCGCAACATCTCTAAAATTAGAAATATCCTGTCTCAGAGTGACGCTGAAAAACTAGTTCATGCATTTATTACTTCCAGGCTGGACGACTGTAATTCATTATTATCAGGATGTCCAAAAAACTCACTGAAAAGCCTTCAGCTGATCCAAAATGCTGCAGCAAGAGTCCTGACAGGGACTAGAAAGAGAGCAGATTTCTCCTGTTTTGGCTTCCCTTCATTGGCTTCCTGTTAAATCCAGAATTGAATTCAAAATCCTGCTCCTCACATACAAGGTCTTAAATAATCAGGCCCCATCTTATCTTAATGACCTTGTAGCACCATATCACCCTATTAGAGCGCTCCGCTCTCGCTCTGCAGGCCTACTTGTTGTTCCTAGAGTATTTAAAAGTAGAATGGGAGGGAGAGCCTTCAGTTTTCAGGCCCCTCTTCTGTGGAACCAGCTTCCAGTTTGGATTCGGGAGACAGACACTATCTCTACTTTTAAGATTAGGCTTAAAACTTTCCTTTTTGCTAAAGCATATAGTTAGGGCTGGACCAGGTGACCCTGAATCCTCCCTTAGTTATGCTGCAATAGATGTAGGCTGCCGGGGGATTCCCATGATGCATTGAGTTTTTCCTTTCCAGTCACCTTTCTCACTCACTATGTATTAATAGACCTCTCTGCATTGAATCATATCTGTTATTAACCTCTGTCTCTCTTCCACAGCATGTCTTTATCCTGTCTTCCTTCTCTCACCCCAACCGGTCGCAGCAGATGGCCGCCCCTCCCTGAGCCTGGTTCTGCCGGAGGTTTCTTCCTGTTAAAAGGGAGTTTTTCCTTCCCACTGTCGCCAAAGTGCTTGCTCATAGGGGGTCATATGATTGTTGGGTTTTTCTCTGTATCTATGAAGCGCCTTGAGGCGACTTTTGTTGTGATTTGGCGCTATATAAATAAAATTGAATTGAATTGAATTGAATTGAATTGAATTGAATTGAATTGAATGTGTGTGTGAATGGGTGAATGACTGAATGTAGTGTAAAGCGCTTTGGGGTCCTATGGACTAGAAAAGCGCTATACAAATGCAGGCCATTTACCATTTACCATTTAAAGGGCCGTCATTCTTTGTGGTGTATGGGCCATGTGTCAGCACATTGTGTGGGCAGATCTGGGCCATACCAATTTTGCTATCTGGGAGTGAGTAGCGGCAGCCAGATGTGCCAGTGTTCACTCAAGCCGGAAGTGGGTGTCTTCAGAGGAGTGTCTTCTCCCTCTCATCCTAACCAGCTGAGATGCCTCATAATGTATCAGAGGACACGAGCTTGCTGGATAATGCTGAAACCATCTGCCATTCTTGCTTTTACACACTTGGAGATCCAGCAGAGCTTAGCACAAAGACTGAAAACAGGATATCTGGAGGGAAGCTAAACTGTACAAATCCGCTCAGCCATTTTACATTGGCTTAGACAAATACCTGCTTAATCTGCTGACCTATGCATATAAGAGGATTTTATAAAATGTCAAACTAAAGAGGGATTCATCTGTGCAGGTTCTCAGTCATCCAGGTCTTGGTAACCTAAGGAACTAGTAAAGAAAAGCGACTGGACATTTCATCCTAGAAGCTTCTTCAGTCCTAAGACCAGATGGTGGAGAGTCCTAGGTATTTAAACTCTAGTGGGACTGTGCTTTAAGAGGGTAGCTGATCCATTATCAGTCACGTGACGCATCACATGAGCCAAGGTGTGAAAAGGGGTCATTATGAGCAGAGGTTTGGGGGGAAACCGTTGTGAGACCCTGCTTTTTATCTAAACCTTCATTGAAAAACATTATGCACCTTTCATCAAAACATACAAGACAAAACCAGTACTTTTCCTCCTCCGCAGATCAGATCAATGTTTTTAAGAGCAACAACGTTACTAATAATCCTTGGTTCAGTTTACCTCTCGTTTTCTTGATGTGAGTAGTAACTATGCACCAGCATATTCACCTTATTTCCTCAAACACTTTTTCCTTAATTGGAGATAAAGTATCTGAATTTCAGGAGTGGGACCACGCCTCAAAACATGCTCCTTCGGGTTACTATTTACTATAACATGCTTTCCCCCCTTTTTTAAAGTGCATTGTGTTCTGCGTACACTCAAAAAAATAATTCATTGGATGAACGTAATTTTATCTTGCCACTTATATTCCATCTAAACAAATCATGTTATATTAATCCATCTTGATTGTGTTGTGTCAACACGATATATGTGTGTAGGTTTAACATAATATTAACATTAACATTCAATTAATTTGACTTTTGTTCAATCAACATGTTTGCACCACGTTAGTCTAATTAAATGTATTTAAATCCGTCTTATCTTGTTTAAACACTTTGGCACATCAAAAGTCAGTCTTGTTACACGAACTAGTAAAATATTTGTTTGTTACACCAATGATAATCTTGTTGAATGAATGAAAGGTAACTTATGTCTGTAGTACATGTTGTATTCATATTACGTAATGTTCAACCAAAAGAAATCAATGGATTTACAGCAACTTCCAATCCACCCATCTTCTTAGCTTTATCTGGGCTGCGGAAGTGATAGGGCAAGAGGGACAGGGTACATCCTGGACAGGTCGCCAGTCAATCATACAGAGACAAACACCATTTGCACTTCAACACCTTTGGGTAATTTAGAATAACCAGTTACCCTTACAACTGCATGACTTTTAACTGTGGAGGAAACCAGAGTACACAGAGAGAACCCACTGCAAACTTCACCACACTGTGGATTTGAACCCAGGCTCTTCTTGCTCTGAGGCAACAGCACGAACCACCATGGCATTAATGTGTCAATGCAGACTTAACAAAAGTAGGAAAGCTATACTTGATGATGCTTTATGCCGTTGTCCTTGACAAGTTAAACCATAAGAAGTAGTAACAGCATACACGTGGTGTGGTTGTCTTCCTTTTGTAACCCCACTGATTGTCCTGTGGTTTGACATCTAATGTGATCTTGTGAATTTCGTGAGTCGACCTCCAAAATCAAATTGGGTGGTTGTTACATGCATAAGATCCAAACTTGTAATTTGAACTAAATAATTCCATGTTTCTATGGTGAATGTAATTAAATCATGTAGCATCTGCATGAAATTCAGCAACTTAATTTGTTCTTGTTGAGATGACATCATACAAACTAGTAAGAGCGGTTAGTTGCTTGGATCCAGCCAGTCTTACTAGTTTGTATGATGTCATCTCAACAATTTCAATGTTTCATTGAACAGCCCGAGTGCTGACTCTGTGGTCAGCTCGTTCACACATAAATCAAAGACAAAAGATTTTACTCATTGCTATTTGATGGAAATGAGAGACGTAAGTGTAAGAATATGCTCAGTCAAGGATGAGCTGTATTTCCGTGATCTCTGAATGATTCCCAGGTGGGAAGTTCTCCTGGCATGCGGCAAGATTCAGCAGGACTTTCTTTCCTTTGTTGCAGTGGGTGATTAGTCATGCAGTTATTAAATACAGTTGATGCATTACAGACTTGTCATCTTTGGGGATATGAGCTATATGTGTTCTTTTTTTAGGCGGTTCACTCCTTTCTCAGACAGTCTGCATTAGATTAGATTAGTCTGGGGCTTACTAAAGTAATTAAGGTTGAAACAAGTTCTTTTAGAGACAGAAATACTTCAGTTCAAAGATATGCAATCCTTTTGGAGTGTTATAATTCCCAAAGTTTCAAAAGAAATGGTGCAGTGAAGGGGATTTCCCCTCAGCTCAGTGTGTGCCAGCAATGACAATAAAATAAGGATCTACTCGTGATCCCTCTCAACTTAGTTTAAGTGTGTGAGCAAACTTAAGCGCAATTTACTCCAGGTTATTTAAACCATTTGTCCAGAAGTCTTTGGTAGCTTCTGTTTTCTTATTCTTTAATTTCCAACAACGTTCTGTAGAAAACTGGTGCCAGAATCGACCAGAATTCTTTGTAGAATTCTGCAGGAAAGCCATCTGGACCTGGAGCCTTATTATTGTGCATACTTATCAGGGCTTCCTGGAGTTCACCTGTTGTCAGTGGTGAATCCAGTGCCATTGCTTGAGTGTCCAATAATTTTGGAAGAGTTATGTTGTCCAAAAACTGATCAATTTCTTTTTTAGATGGGTTTATTTGTGGTGAATATAACGTTTTATAGAAATCCCTGAAAATGTTGTTTATTTGTATCGGTTCATATATTGTGTTCCCAGATGAATCTTGAACAGCACATATAGTTGTTTTTTCTTTATTTATTTTTAGCTGGTTTGCTAGAAATTGACCGGATTTATTACCATGTTCATAATTTTGTAGGCGTAGTCTTTGTACTAAGAATTTTGTTTTTTTATCAATTATCTCATTTAATTCTAGTTTTGTTTTGCGTATTTTGTTCAATGTTTCCTGATCTTGGTGGGACGCGTAGGCTTCTTCTAGTGATTTGATGTTTTTTTCTAATTCCTGAATATTTTTGTTTTCTTTTTTCTTTTTATGTGATGAGAAAGAAATTATTTTACCTCTCATCACAGCTTTCCCTGCTTCCCATAGAACAGAAGCTGATGTTTCGGGAATGTCATTATAGTTCAAATATGAAGTCCATTCCTTTTTAAAATATTTAATAAAGTCTTCATCTTTAAGTAGTGATATATTAAATCTCCAGTTTTTTCTTGGCGTAGTATTATTCTTGTGCATTAGTGTTAAAGATACAGGAGCATGATCGCTGACAGCTATAGGGTGAATCTCAGTGTCTGAAATGTCGTTCAGCAGTGAGCTGCTGACCAAAAAATAATCCAGACGAGAGTAGGAGTGATGGACATGTGAGAAAAAAGTATATTCCTTACTGGTGGGGTGAAGGGAGCGCCATGCATCGCAAAGACCAAAGTCGCTCATATACTGTTTGATTATATTTGTGGACTGCCAATTACGCTGAGTTCCTGCTGAACTGTATGCTGTATCCATGTCTTCATTTAATCCAAGGCTGAGGTCGCCTCCAAGAACAAGTGTGCCATCTAAGTGTTCAGAGCGTGCACTGAAAAACACGTGAAAGCACCATTTATGACGGTGGACCCGTGTCATCCTTCGCTGGATCGTCGAGCCATCAGCGTCAGTTCCCCTGAACCTGAACCTGTGAGTTTGAGACTGTGCCTGACCTGGACTTCTTTCTCTTTTAAATGCTCGTGCACAGCAGCAGTGCTGTTGTGCGTTGCAGAGTTTTCATTTAACTTGGTTTTCTGTGAAATGCTTCCATATTTTTTTAAATGTCCATTTCCGTTTTCTTCTGTCCTTCTGTTTCGTCATGCCCGCACACCAAGGGTTCATTTATCAGCAGTCGAGCGGTTTCACTTTCGTCATGAGCAGAAAGAGGACTCTTTAAAGGCTTCTGTGTGCGCTGTCATTACTGCTGTTTCACTTCTTTATCTCATTGTGCCACTTCCTGTTACACACAGTGGGGTTTGTGTAGCGCTTAATTGATTACAAACTTTTACATAGCAGCTAATATCTCTAACCAAGCAACACGGCCTATGCTTCTTTTAGCATTAATGGTTCTTTTAATAAATGTAGCCTGTAGGGAGGTATGGGGTCTTCACACACCCCCGTTCTCTGCTGGCCATCGGGGCGGGGGGGCTCAGAGGAGGTGTTGGCCATCCGATTGGGATCTGGGATGCGGGCCTCTCTGCTGCTGCGGAGTCGGGGCAGACTGCTTGCCTCCACCCCGGGGGAAAGGGTAACATCTCCTGGGTCTAGGTGCCGTTTCCCCCTCTGGGGGTGAGGGTACCTGGACCCGGGGTATAGAGTGTGTTTGGGGAGTGTGATTGTGTGAACATTTGTGTCTATCTTTATGTTGGGTGAGTGTTGAGTATTTGTATATGTGTGCATGAGGGTGGGAATGCATGTTTGTGTCTGTCTATATGTCAGGTCGGGTCTTAGACTCCACCTCTCTGGGAACTCCCAGGCCCTCCAAAGTGTGGAGGCCTATCTCTCCACACTCCCTGCTGGTGACTGATGCCCTCAGGGGTCGGTGCGTTGGTGGTTCTTGGTGTCCAGGGCTGGGCGCTCAGGTATGTACCAGCTCACTCCCGGTGGCTACTTGGTGGGGCCTGGTGCCTGTTGCTCGGTCAGGCCTATTCCGGGGCGTATGGGGCCCTCGGGCCTCCGGCCTCTGGGCCTGCGGCTCGGCTCACTCTGGCACAGCTGGCGGGCACGCCAGTGCAGCCCCTCTCTGGCTTCTGCTCCGTGGCTACTGGGTGACCCCTTGTCTGGGGCTCTCCTCAGCTCTTCCCAGGAGGGTGGCACGGATGCCCCCCTGGTGCTCCTCCTTGGGCTCTCGCACTCTGGGGCCTCTACATGTCTGGATCTCCTCCATGCCAGCTTCATGCCCTGGGGGCGGGGCTATGGCTCTCTACACCCTCTTGCAGACGATTACATGGGGAAACCTTTTGAATACAAGCGCGCTGATCCACACAGGTGTGCACACAGGTGTTCACTGTTCATAGACATAAACTACACCTTTCTTGGCTGCTACCTCAAAGCACATTGTGCGCTGTCGGTCCTGCGTGCTGCACAACAACATTCAATATTTAGTATTTACTGCAGTTTACACTTAGCTAGATTAACGTGATGGTGTTGTGTTTAGTATGTTGCTCTGGTTTTTTTGCTTGTTTTCTCTTCTTTTTCTCTCAACAGGTGATCAATATTGAATCGGTGTGCAACTTTGCCAAAACAATGTCGGACTCTGTAGTTTTCTCTGGTCCCCTCCCCAATCAGACCAGGAGTGACATGTTTAGCCGCATGTTCTCCTTAAATTGCTGGCTGTCTGAGTGGTGTCCCAGAAACGATGTGGGCTTCATAGAAAATTTGGAAAGCTTCTGGAGGAAACCTGGTCTTGTTAGGAGAGACGGCATCCATCCCACTTTGGATGGAGCAGCTCTCATTTCTAGAAATATGGACAAATGTATCAAACCTCTGTCGTGTTCAATATTTTCAGAAGGAATTACAGGAGAAAGTTCTGTCTGTTAAAAAGATTTAATTTGCGTTGGCAGTTGAAATTACAAGTTTCCACAGCTCTGGACGTCTGTGTGAAATCAGGCATTTGGTTCACAAAAAGGATGACCCTCAAACGGGCCGTATAACTTTATATAGTGAAACAAAAACAAAGATTATCATGGCTTTCTGGCTCCTGCACGGATATGGCAGTCCGGCTGTCTCCCTCCCCGTCCACGTCTGACCTCGTCCGGTATCTGCTCGCTCCTCTGCAAGAGGTAGAAGAGGAAAACACCTCCCGCCTAGCCTTGATAATCTCATTTTATTCTCCATTGTTCTTGTACTGATTCTACGTTCTGGTTCAGAATATCTTGCTCGGACTCTCTAACCCAAAGACTCATTCTAACCATTATCCGTGTGTCAGCGTGTTTGCCACCAACCGCCTGCACTCTGTGTCACTCCTACAATATATCAATCTGGACCGTCACGCCGAACGAAGCTTTCGACCTTCAAAGGAGTGCCAGCTCGTATGAGCACATTTGCAGTGTGTATACAAAAATGATTAAACCAGCTTTATTTATACTGAAAACAAACATTTTCAAATTTTCAACACCTCCCAAAATATGAGTATCCAGAGTTGGGACCAGGAAGCAGAGCTGCAGTCTTACACGCCTCTCTGCAGCTTCTCTCCATAGAGACTGTGTCAGCTCCCAAACAGACAAAAAACAAACTAAAAACCAGCAACAAACAACTTAAACATAAAAATATGATAAAATAACATAAGCTCTGTTATTGTAATCATACCAAACACATAATGAAACTGGAAGAACTGCTGAGCTTGTGTGTATAAAGACAAACTAACAGTCACACTACTTGAATGAAATGGCACCGTGAGTGGATCTGTGCAAACTGATGGGATCAAAGTCACAAGGAATGTGTGTTTCGTCTTCTGCCCTGAAGGCAGAGTTGCTGGCTGAACTTCACATATCATCCATGGTTTCTTGTTTGGATAAAACATAGATGTGTTTATCAGCTGTGACGTTGTCCATACATAACTGCAGGTCCTGGATTCTTAGGTATTCTGTACTCTGTGGCACTGAAGCAGTCCTGCAAACGAGTGACTGATCTTTCTGTGCAGGCTTCAACGCTCTTGAGTTTGATCTGATTAGTTTTTGTTTTTTAAATTTAAGTGTTTATTGAAGTTATGCATAAAATAAAACGTACAGTATTTGACGGCTTCCTTTGTTCTAAGACTCATAAGTACAGTAGTCTGGATCACTTCAAGTGCTTTTCCTTCACGCAGGTATGAAAAAAAAGAGAAAGAGAAGGAAAAAACAAAACAAACAACAAAACAAACACATGTAGAGACAGATACAGTTTGTAACTATATCCATGCAGAGAGAGGGCAGCTGAAAAGCCAACACACTCAGTAGCAGATGGTGACAGAGCATTAGTACATGTTATTATAAAAAGCAAACAAAAACTGAAACAACCGTTCCTTCGATGATGAATATCAGCGATATCAGGCCTTACAGGACTCACAGAGCAGTTTCCCCAGTGTTTTACAAATTTCTCACACTCAAAGTTCACAAAAAAAGTTTTTTTTCTTTTCTTATAAATCTCAAACGTTACATCAATCCAGCTGTTTAATGTTGGTGGATCCTGTGTTGGCCATCTTTTGGTCAGTGCCGTTTTACTTGCAGCCAGCTGCACACCAAGTATTTATCTATACTTCATGCCTGAGGGTTTGTATCCTAAAAATATGGGTTTGAAATCAAAATATGTACCAAATATGTTTTGCATCACTTTGTGGACTCCTCTCCAGTAGTTCTTAATATTCTTACAAAATATGTGGTAGTGGTGTGCTGTTTCGTAGCCACAGTTCCTCCAACATTCACAACTTCCATCATCATAATGTGCCTTTATAGCTGGGCTGATGAAAAACTTTTCCAGCAGAGCTTCCATATGTGTGATTTTGTACTTTTCCAATGAAAAGAACAAATGTTCTGCCATTCCTCTTTCTTCCATCGTTCTTTTATATACTTTGTTGAATAATCGCTGAGATCATGAAGACGATTGTATATTTATGAGATTACACCTTTCTTATAAGCATTTACAAAGAGTTGGATAAGTGGCCTCGCTGTAGTGGCTGTTTGGTTTTTAATGCTTCGAGTATAGAAGTTTCTTAACTGCAAGTATCTATCGTGGTCTCGGTTTTCTAAATGAAACGTTTGCTTTGAAGTTTGGAAACTCATAATTTCATCTTCCTTTACAATACCACACATCGATGTAATTCCTTTATCTCTCCAGTTTTTAAACTGGGTCTATTTGACCTGATTAGGTTGATTCTTCTTCTCAGGGGAGTATAGGCTGGGATGAGGATAAGTGGTGGTCAGATGTTCCCGGCTGTGGGAGGGGGACTCAAGTAGGAATAGACTCCATCCAGTGTGTTTCCTCTGATGGAAAATTGTCTGCCTATATCTATATTATCTATATTCGCACCAGTTGTTGTGAATATCGATACACAGTCCACCCCACCTGCTCCAACCCAAGTCTTCATTTCAATCATGGCGGGGAGTTGTGGGGCCCACTAGCTACACTGTAGCATCAGGATAAAACGATGTAGCCAGACCTGTGGGATGATCAGAAGCATGCTGGGCAGTGGTGGTTTGAATGATTGTTTTCTTAGCACACCATTTTTGTCTGCGCTCCACATATTACTTTCATCACTTGCCAAGGCCGACTGCACACCTGGGAGAATCTGGCAGTGTGCGAACGATTAAGATTGGCTCTGTGAACATGTTTTATTGTGTTTCTCCCCCTGCTGGCCCTGCTGCTGTCTTCTTAAAGGATTTTACAGATTTTTTATCTTCTATTATTATTTTGAGAACGTTCTGATTCTTGGGGATTTTTAACATGTTGATGAGGGAAGCATCAAACTCAACAGCTGAACTTTGATCTGTATCTGATTCCTTTTACTTTGTTGAACGTGTTTCTGGACCAAAACATCTGAAAGGCCGTACCTTGGACCTTGTGTTTGTCGAGGACGTACCTGTACTTAAGTCTAGCTCTAAATAAATACTCTTCATATTAAATCTCACAGAGGCATAATGAATTAAGAATTTTTTGTTGATAAGGTCAAAGAAATCAAGGCCAAGATCTCACCCCAAAGCTTTCTTGTTCTGCTAGCGAGGCAACCCCTTCTCACTCTTGGTCTCATATATATATATATATATATATATATATATATATATATATATAACTGCATTTAAAAAAAAAAACATACATGCATAGGTTGTGACCTGGTCTGAAAGTTTCCTGGGCGGAGCGTAGTCATGGCGACATGGTGGATGCTCCATGGATCCATACTTACTGAAGATTATGAAACACAACAGAAGCTGAAATACAGTTTTTACAGTCAATACACAAAAATATGAAGTCCATGACACCTGCTTGCATGCTTGTGTGTACTTCGCAGGAGAGGTAACAACACGTGATCAATGCTGTGAGGACTGCAGGATGATTATTTCTATGCGTGATGGACCTCTACGTTTTATTACCATACAAACAAACCCTTTTCCCCACATTCAGTCTTCAGTTTGTTTCCACAGATTTTAATGGATTTTGCTGTTTCCTGTGTTCTTAGGATGTTTCCTTGGCTTTATACAGCTGTGTTATAAGCCCTTGGTCAAGGATGGGCAAAGGGCTTATAACACAGCTGTATACTCTCTATTCCCAATATTGTGCATTACTCTGAGAAGAACTGGCAGTTTTTCCAACTCTTGTTAATCAGTAAAAAAACAAAAATGCATTACTATGATAAGGTGTTATTTGTTGTGTTTAAAGTGCACGAACTTGACTGATTCATACTCATCCTTTACACTCATCCTCCTACAGCTTGCACAGAGACACTGAGGACTGGATGTTAAACATCAGGTTAAAGCCCAGCCTGGAGTCACAGCCAAAGCCTGCATACAAAGGCTCGGTGAAGGTGGTGTTGAAGGTGTGAAGGTGGATCAGACTGTCACAGGAGACTCTGTAGAAGGACACAATGCCGGCAGGATAGTCTACATACACTGCTATTCTCTTAGAGAAAGAAGATGAGGATGAGGATGAGGAAGGGAAGTACATCTCTTTGCCTTGGTTGTTGTGGCAGACAGCGTAGCGGTCAAGAAAGCAGCTCAGACTCCAAGACTGATCATTTCCTCCAAACCTGCTTCGAGGGCTGTTGCCTTTTCTTTTGATTCCTCTGTAACTCACACATATGTCCACTAGTCCCCTCCACTCCACCTCCCAGTAACAGCGACCGCTCAGTTCATTTTCACACAGAAGCTGGGGCCAACTGTCGAACCTGTCTGGATGATTCGGATATAACTGAAAGTCTGACGCTGTCACCGTCATGTTGTTGTGGGACAATCTGAGGGCTCGGCTTACTGTGTTTGGGTCTATCTGCAGCTCGCAGGCATCTGATGGAGACAAAGAACACAGCAAATCACATTAACTGGTTTCGTTTCTGTTAACAGTGTGCGGGCAAATATTCCAAGATCTTTAAAAAACATACAGTTGATCATGAACTGTTAATTCATGAACCTGAGTGGCACGGGATCCCACGGAGGTTGTACCGCACCGGGTAAAAATTCAAGTATTCAAGTGACAGCAAACGGTTTGTGAGGTTAGGAGAATGTTCCTCATTATGCTTGGACATCAGGTATTCCACCAGGTTCTGTACTGGGTCCAAAACTACTCATTAGGTATCGATATATCAAAATTAGTTTTATTTGCAGATGGCACAAATAAAAACCTAATGGAGCTGCTGGAGACGGTGGCTTCAGAAATGTGCATCAAAAAAACTGGTGTGCCAGGAACAAAGTACCGTTGAATCAAAACGTCATTGCAGTGTTATTAGGGAGTTCTCAAACACACCCACGAGTGCAGATTCATATGAATGGATCCTTTTCCTGTAACAGGTGTAGGCTGCTGGGGGATTCCCATGATGCACTGGGTGTTTCATCTTCACTCACTGGGGGTGTCCAGATTCACGGGCTGCATCCTCCTGAGGCCGCATTTGTGGGCCGATTGCGTCACAGCAACGTGACGAAGGCTGTCCAAATTGTTGGACTCTTCCGAATGCAGCCAACAAATGCGTCCTCCTTTTCCCCGAATTTGAAGGATGGGTCGGGTGTGTCCTTCGTGGCCCACCATATCCCAGAATTCATAGCGCGGCCCAGCCGATTCAAGTTTCCGACAATGGCGGCCGCTACTAAGTTTTAAAATTACTCTTGTTATTCTTTCTGGGTCACAAAATAAACGTTTAACATATTTTCAGGCAGAAAGTAGCTGTGTAAACATCAAATATCTGTTCTGTTTATCAAGATGTCGCATATTTGCAAAAGTGCTCCGAGGTTTTCGGAGACGTCTGTTACCCACCAGCTCGATAGCTAGCTGGGATGGTCAATGGTCACTAGAGCCGCCGAGAATGGCAAACCCCCGGCACATCATTTTCAGATCACCGCGGTCTTTGGCTACTCAGGTTAAGCATGATATAAGAGTCACTTAGATAACTTAAACATGTTATTGTTTGGCTTTTTTCAGTGTTTCTTTTGTTTGTGAGTAAATCGGTTTGGCTGAGATCAAAGTTATGGTTTCCACACAGCTGAACATCAAACAGAAAACTGATTAAACAGACGTGTGAGATGGTCGAGAGTTTCCTCCAGTGTCCTGTTATATTTTAGCTAGCAAGGAGCAGACGGCCGAGTTTATTAACTCCACCCAGACAGCGGTGACGCTAATCTGAAGGCTAGACCGTCACATTTCACAGCTGTTTACTTCCAGCCTACCCGACCTCCTGAGGACCCGGCCCACGTAGACCGCGAAGGCCGGGTCCTCAGGAGGATGGAGCCCATGAATCTGGACACGACCACTATGTGTTCACAGACCTCTCTGCACTGAATCATATCTGTTATTAATCTCTGTCTCTCTTCCACAGCATGTCTTTATCCTGTCTTCCTTCTCTCACACCAACCAATCACAGCAGATGGCCCCGCCCCTCCCTGAGCCTGGTTCTGCCGGAGGTTTCTTCCTGTTAAAAGGGAGTTTTTCCTTCCCACTGTCGCCAAAGTGCTGCTCACAGGGCACTCTGTGATAGTTGGGTTTTCTCTGTTTTCTTTGTATTATTGTAGGGTTTTTTTTTAACATTACAGTATAAAGCACCTTGGGCATTTCCTGGTAGATAAATAAAATTGAATTCAATTGTTTTTTATATTTTTTCTGTGACATGTCAGAATAAGCTGAGTAAAATCACTTACACTTCTTTAAGCCCGGTTTCAGCCTCTGCTCTCCACCATGGTCCAATCTGCATAACAAAACAGCCATTTACAGATGCAGTTATGAACTGCTTCACACTTTAATCATTTGAAATGATTCAGGCTGGGAATCATAGAATAGCTCACAAAATAATGCTATCACAACATGCAATCGTGTAACTGAAAATGAAAATTTACCATCAAATGCAAAACGCATCATTATGCAGTGTAATGTTCCATGTTTGTCAGATTCATTGACTGCATTGTCTACTTGATGATAACATATCAGAACTCTTGGTTTCAATTTCAAGTTATTTATATATCACTCTTCACAGGATAGAAACCACAAAGTGCTTCACAGTGATATAAAAACAGATATACATAAAACAGCACCATCAAACGTTCAGCACAAATCTAATTAAAAGCCAAATGTAACATTATCTCATCACCGGGTTTTTAGTGCATGCTGGGTAACATGTGGGCAGGCTGCTGTTCTTGGGAACCTTTTTCCTCTTTCTTTCTCTCTAAAGACTGTCTCTGGGTTTCAAAGGGGAGAAGTAAACTCTCCACACCCACCACCAGACTGTTAAATGGAGAAACCTTTTGAATGCAAGCGCAATGACGCACACAGGTGTGCACACAGGTGTTCAGACACACTATCTTCCTTGGCTGCTGCCTCTAAGCATACCATGCGTGGTTGGTCTTGTGTGCTGGTCAGTAACATTCAATAGTTATTAGTTATTGTTACTTATACTTATCTAGATGTTGCTGTGGTCTCCCTGTTGTGTTGTTCTCTTCTTGCTTGTTTTCTTTTTTTCTTCCAGCTGATTTTTAGTCTTTTCTCTCTGCCCCTCTTCCTCTCGCCTTTTCTCGAACTTGCCTTGCATCTTTCCTTTTCCTATTATCCCCCATCATGTCTGTTCCGATTGTAATAACTAAATAACTAAACAACGAACTAAAAAAATAATAATATAATTAACCAATAATAATAAAGATCAATCACGTAGACCAGTATGGCGAAGCTGCAATGATCCACTTGGAAACATAAATCCGCTGGGCAATAATAATTCTGATTGCTGCCAAACGAGACAGGCACGAAGTACAAGTAATTTATTGTACCCAAGTACAATTTTCAGCTATCTGTTCTTTACTTGTTTGTTCATAAACCTGCTGCTAAACAAACTGGAGGTCAGAAGCAGGTCATGTGATCACAGCCTGTACAGTAAGAAAATCTACTCCAGCTCTATTTTCGCTGAACCTTGCAGCTGATTTTAGGTTCCTGCTGAATCCACTTTGACCCCTGACTGTGCGCATTTTCCTGTCAATATATAAAATAAAGATTGTTTTTCCTTCTTTAAACTAAAGTCAGACTAAAGTTTGTATTCCCCTCAACTAATATTACTTTATCTTTATGTTAACACTACACAGGGTTCAGTGAGCTTTGCACAAGAAAACAGAAATGTCCTCTAAAGACACTACTCTTCATTTCTCAGTCTGAGTACATTTTTACTTTTACTAGATGAAAGTAAAAATCAGTGTTTCCAGTTCTCCAAGCACTAAGGAAAGGAGTTTCAATGCTACCTTACTTGCTTCCTTTAGCAGAGGATACGCTGGTCCATCCTTTGCAATGGGCCATCTGACCATTCATGAAAGAAACAATTTAAAAGAGTGGCGCAGCTCGTATGTATATTAACTGTAGTTGGATGTCCATGCCATAACTTGATGAAAATTTTTGAATTTTGTTAAACTCACAGCTGAACATCACACTGCTGGAATAAAAATTACTTTTCTTTGAGCTGTTGCTGCATGAAGAACAAAGTTCTCCAGATTATATTAACTGATAAACGTTTACGCTTCTGTGGGGTCAGTTTGCATTGTTAATGTCTTTTGCAGTATTGCAGCCTTTAAGATTATCACAGATTCATGTTTACTTCGGGTTGGCTGGGATAAACGTGGAATAGAGCAAATTTCACTGCAGTCACAGGAATCGTTCTACGGGATGACAGCAGCTAATTATAAGAAAACAAGACGCATTTAATTTTATTGGCTGCGGCAGATTTATTAAGCAGGGCAAATTATTGTGATGCCACAGGTGATCTACTAACTTTCTCCTGAATTTCTCCGCAATTTAATGGCTCATAAATCCACAAACCAGAACAGGGAGAGTGTTGGGCCCATTAATCAAAAGAATAACTCAGGTTGTACACATGTGTTTCTCTCAAAAACAGTGCAGCAATTTAGATAAATGAGAGGAAGCCGAAGGAGAGTCAGCACGCTTTTAAGCAAGTTCTTCTGGCAGAACTCTCCGGGCATGTGCAGAGGGTCCTGAGGACTGAGACTCAGGTGGAGCTCAGAGATTATTCAGAGGAGAGCTGCATTAGTGCAAACTCTGTGTCAAACAGCTGACCTGCATGATGTGCAGAAGAAGAAAAGACTGCAGTCCCGTTACTGTTATGGTACCACAATTGTAAATGCGCAGATTGCTGTTCGGACTTGGCCAGGACTTGCATATTGCAATATTAAATCTAACACAGTAACATGAATTCATTAATAGCAGCTTTGTCACTGACATTTGTTATACTAGGGACCTTTGGCATCCAACGTATGTAAAGATTACATCAGGACACGTCTGCTTCTCGTTCTTTCCGAGCATACCTGAGAGTGTCCAGTCTCCAGTTTGGATCATTCAGTCGAGCAGACAGCACATCTGCTGCCGTGTCACCTGGATGATTGTAGCTCAGGTCCAGCTCTCTCATATGTGAAGGGTTGGTGCTCAGAGCCGAGGCCAGAGAAGCACAGCCTTCCTCTGTGACCATGCAGCCTGACAGCCTGAAAATCATGAATAACATTTCATTTTTAAGCTGAAGAATTAAAAAAAATGTATTATCAAAAATCTGCAAAGAATACTATGTTTTGTTTTTTAATGATAATGACTAACTTGAGAATCTCAAGTACACAGTGTGGACTCCGCAGTCCAGTGGACAGTAATGTCACTCCTGAATCCTGAAGATCGTTGTTACTCATATCCAGCTCTCTCAAACTAGAGGACTGGCAGCTGAGAGCTGAAGACAAAGCTTCACAGCTTCTCCATGACAGCTTGCAGCCACTCAGCCTGATGACAAACAGACAAAACTTAAACACTTAAAACATGCAAAGAATTTCTGCTTTTGTGACCACAAGTCACACTGCTTCATTTTAAAATAGTCCGACTAGGAGTAGCTGCATATGCATTTTTAAGAAATGGATATCTGCACTGTTGATGGTTCAATACACAAATCCAGCCTCACTGGGTCACAAGCTCGCACACTCATAGTGTTACTCTGTTCCCAAATGGGAACGTTCAATCTGGAAGAACCTTCAATATAAAATCTGTGCCAAATCAAACATGTAGGTCTGACCCACATATCTCCAACCTTCCTTTATATCAAACATCCTTGAAAGAGTAGTTGTCAAACAGCTAACAGATCATCTGCAGAGGTTTATTTGAAGAGTTTCAGTCAGGTTTCAGAGCTCATCACAGCACAGAAACAGCTTTAGTGAAGGTTACAAATGATCTTCTTATGGCCTCTGACAGTGGACTCATCTCTGTGCTTGTCCTGCTAGACCTCAGTGCAGCGTTCGATACTGTCGACCATAATATCCTATTAGAGCGATTAGAACATGCTGTAGGTATTACAGGTACTGCGCTGCAGTGGTTTGTATCATATCTATCTAATAGACTCCAGTTTGTGCATGTAAATGGAGAGTCCTCTTCACACACTGAGGTTAATTATGGAGTTCCACAGGGTTCAGTGCTAGGACCAATTCTGTTTACATTATACATGCTTCCCTTAGGCAGCATCATTAGAAGACATAGCATACATTTAGAGACCTGGATGGCCGCTAACTTTCTGCTTCTTAATTCAGATCAAACTGAGGTTATTGTACTCGGCCCTGAAAATCTTAGAAATATGGTATCTAAGCAGATTCTTACTCTGGATGGCATTACCTTGGCCTCCAGTAACGCTGTGAGGAACCTTGGAGTCATTTTTGACCAGGACATGTCCTTCAATGCACATATTAAACAAATATGTAAGACTGCTTTCTTCCATTTGTGCAACATCTCTAAAGTTAGAAATATCCTGTCTCAGAGTGACGCTGAAAAACTAGTTCATGCATTTATTACTTCCAGGCTGGACGACTGTAATTCATTATTATCAGGAAGTCCTAAAAACTCCCTGAAAAGCCTTCAGCTGATCCAAAATGCTGCAGCAAGAGTCCTGACAGGGACTAGAAAGAGAGAGCAGATTTCTCCTGTTTTGGCTTCCTGTTAAATCCAGAACTGAATTCAAAATCTTTAAAATGTTAAAGATTCCCATGATTCAGTGAGTGTTTCTTCTTGACTCACTATGTGTTAATAGACCTCTGGGGATCGTGGCTCAGAGTTGGGAGTTCGCCTTGTAATTGGAAGGTTGCCGGTTCGAGCCCCGGCTTGGACAGTCTCGTCGTTGTGTCCTTGGGCAAGACACTTCATCCGTTGCCTACTGGTGGTGGTCAGAGTGTCCGTCAGCCTCGCCTTTGTCAGTGCGCCCCAGGGTGGCTGTGCCATCACGTGAGGGTGGATGACTGGATGTGTAAAGCGCTATACAAATACAGGCCATTTACTCTCTGCACTGAATCGTACTTGTTATTAATCTCTGGCTCTCTTCCACAGCATGTGTTCATCATCTTACTTTATGTGAGCGAACACCCACTGTAGGTTTTCAGCAAGCTATAAAACTGACATATTCTGTATTTACAGCAGCGCAAAGATACCAAAAGCATGATGATAGAGAGGCAGAAACATATCTGTAGGCCTTTTTGTTATTGGACTAGTAAATAACATCATCTTGCTTGCTGTGACTTATAATGTCAACTCTGTAAGGCCTGTAAGCTGATTTGTTTGGGAGAAGTAACATTATATTTGGTTTCGTGGGTGACTCACTTATCCATGAACTTACAGAAGTTTTCTAGAGGT
Organism: Aulonocara sp. 'chitande type north' Nkhata Bay; assembly: GCF_057382095.1. Lineage (NCBI taxonomy): Eukaryota > Metazoa > Chordata > Actinopteri > Cichliformes > Cichlidae > Aulonocara > Aulonocara sp. 'chitande type north' Nkhata Bay. The sequence continues at coordinate 37,628,147 of NC_141347.1, forward strand.
TCTGATCACTGGCAGCAGCCTCAGAAGAGCCTCCTCCGAAGCACAGTATTTCTGCAGGTCAAACACATCCAGATCTTTTTCTGAGGACAGTAAGATGAAGAGAAGTGTCGACCACTGAGTGGGAGACAGTTTATCTTTGCAGAGACTTCCTGAGCTCAGGTATCGTTGGATCTCCTCCACCAGAGAACGATCGTTCAGTTCATTCAGGCAGTGGAACAGGAGGATGCATTGTTCTGGACCAGGATTCTTCCTGATCCTCTTCTTCACATACAGGATTGCTTTTTGATTGTTATGTGAGCTACTTCTAGTTTGTGTCAGCAGGTCTTGTAGGAGAGTCTGATTGGTCTGCAGTGACAGACCGAGGAGAAAGCGAGCAAACAAATCCAGGTGACCGTTTGGGCTCTTTAACGCTGTCTTGACTGCATTTTTTTGGATATTCAGAGCCGTAGAAGAGTTTGATTTACTGAAACACGTGAACAGACTTTGCACGGTGAGTCGGGGGACAGGCATCACATTTCTGTTGTGGCTGAACAGTGATATGGTCACATAAACTGCAGCTAGAAACTGATGAATGCTTTGGTGAGTAAAGCTGAAGATATTCTTCTGGGCCTGTTCCTTCCTTTGTCCACAAACCTGCTTGAAGATCTTTGTGAACAGTCCTGCGTACTTTGACGCTGCTCTGACATGAATGCCACTGCAGCGCAGCTCCTCCTCAGTAAAGATGGCGTTTCCTCTCAGCAGCTGGTGAAAAGCCAGTTCAGCCAATGACATAATGTACCGAATGCACTTTTCTGGGACATGCTTCTGCTTTGTGTGGTTAATCTCAACCATCAGGAAGTGGATGTACATCTCAGTCAGGGTGTTGGGCAGCTCTCGTCCCTCGCTGGTTTTCAGCACATCCTCCAGAACTGCAGCTGTGATCCAGCAGAAGACTGGGATGTGGCACATGATGTGTAGTCCTTGGGATGTGTTGATGTGGGCCACCATCCTGTTGGCCTGCTCCGCATCTTGGAATCTCTTTCTGAAGTAGTCCTCCTTCTGAGGGTCAGTGAACCCTCTGACCTCCGTCACTCTGTGAACGTACTGAGGGGGAATTCGATTGGCTGCTGCAGGTCGTGTGGTTATCCAGAGGCGAGCAGAGGGAAGCAGTTTGCCCCTGATGAGGTTGGTCAGAAGCACTTCTACTCCGGCTGACTTTGTCACGTCAGTAGACTTCTCTGTTTTTCCTGTGAAGTCGAGCTGAAGGCGGCTTTGATCCAGTCCATCAAACACAAACAGAAGTCTGAACTCACTTGTGTCTCTGGAGTTCTGTGAACTTGTGAAAATGTCATTTAAAGTCTCTTCTTTGATACCACTGGCTGAAAAATATGGGATACATGTATGGATGAGCTCTGCCAGGCTAAATGTTTCTCCTTGCCATAAACCCATCTGCTGACAGTCAAAGGGGAAGATCAGATGTAAGTCTTGATTGGTTCTTTTTTCAGCCCAGTCCAACAAAAACTTCTTAACAAGGGATGATTTGCCAATTCCTGCTATCCCGCTGGTCAGCACTGTCCTCACAGCCGTGCCCTCACTAGAAAACAGTTGGAAGAGGTCACTGGGTTTAACCGCCCTCTCTGACTCGAGGTCAGCCAGTCTGACCTCTTGTTGTGAGTCTGTGGTCCGTCTCTCTGTAATAAACAGCTCTGGGGTCACGTCATACAAACGTTCCTCATTCTGCTTCTCGAGGGCCTCCTGAGCACACCTGAAGATGTTCTGGAGCTCAGACTGCAGCGCGACTTGGTACGATGTTTCAGGTTGTGGAGGCGGAGCTGCTGGCATGCATCTCACATCTGTGGGGAGCAAAGACACACCCATGAAAAGTCTGCTGTGGGAAATACCAACACAACAACCTGTTTGTGCGCATGCAGCCTCCTACAGTTTACAGTCATCCTTTAAACTTTGTTAAGCGTAGCTTTTTACTTCTTTGTTTGCGTTATTTAGTTATATTTTGTAACTTTGTAATAAATAGTATTGTTTATTTAGCTCAGTTAGCTACTCTTCTTACTGTCTCAGAGCAACGGAGACCCCATGATTTCCTCTTGGGCTCATTAAAGAGTTCTGATTCAGATATTTCCCTGTAACAGCATCATCTCTGTGGTGAGATGGGAGTCTGAGCTGAAAGATACTCTAGAACGAGTCTCCTGAAGACGGGTTGGACTCTGTGAGAGCTGCAGGGCACAGCTTGCTGTCTGTATGCTGTCTCCCCCCTGATGGTTCAGAGGGTTGTTTCATATTGTAAAGATCTCACAGTACTATACTGTACCAACAGGGCACTTCTCCCTCAGACTGCAGTCTCTCTGGTTCCAGAGTCTTCAGCTTTCCAAACCTGAAGCTCCTCTTCTGGTTCCACAGCACATAGTTGGGGCTGGATCAGGTGACCCTGAATCCTCTCTTAGTTATGCTGCAATAGCTCTAGACTAAGTATGTAGGTGTGTGTGAGTGTATGAGATATTTTAATGTGGAGTTCAGTTTGCCTCAACTGCTTCAGAAGCCGTGTCAGCTGACTGACCTGCTTCCATGACTCACCTTCAGGTCCTAAGTCAGTGCTGGATAAACTTTCCACCTGATCCTTTGTTTCCATCTCCTTAAAATCTTTGAGCTCGCTGTCTCCCAGCTCCTCCAGCGCTTCCACCAACTCTGTTGGTGTTGCCATCCTTGGTCCTGTCAGGAATCAGGAGATGTCTGTTTGTCTTCACATGTAACACATCTGTACATTTGGATCAATGAGAATAAAATAAACCCATGCGTTAGACACAGCCCACTTCAGACGGCTTTTACTTTACGGCTTTACGGTTTTTAAACTAGACTGTTCAGTGTAATAATGAACAATGCTTCCAAACCACTCGTGTGTCTCACATGTGGTTTTAGTGTCAGTTTCACAGAAGAAATGAAAAGTTTCACCTCTGTCGACGTCTTCTTCAGACGCTTAGTAATCCAGACAGATCAATGCCACATTGCATCAAATCGTTTGCATTCATTTGTTGCCAGTTGAACATCAGTTTAATAAGTTCTTTGAAGCAGTCGCAAAATCTGAACTTTCATTACCTGCCCGTGTTTCTGGTTTATATTGAGGATATGATGAAATAGACTATTGCACCTGAGAAATAACCTGAGGCAGCTGCGTGGGAGTCATGATAATAACAGGAAAGGTTCTTCCTTCATTACCTCCTTTAGTAAGGATACACTGCTGCCCCAATGTTGTGACACAATTTGATATTTCATCATTTGTACAAAAATTTTTTTTTAACATAACAGACAAAGTGATGTTAATCATATAAATGTTCAATAACAATGTTACGCTGTGCGGCAGGCAGGACGTAGGACCCAAATGCAGGACTCGAGCACGCAAAGGTCTCTTAAAGCTGCAGCTTTATTTGCTGCGAACACTTGAATGCAGGATATAAGAAACAAAACATAATGACCGAGAGCTGGGAAACCAGGAACTCAAGAGAACAGAAACTAGAAAACAAAGAAACTAGAAAACTAGGAACTGACGAGAAAACAAACAGACCGACAGCATGGAGGGAACATCCAGCACAGAGGGAACAGCTGGAAACACAGCTGGGACTAATCAGAGCCGGTTAATGAGATGGTGGGAAAGCAAAACACTGAACACAGGAAACACAGAGGAAAGGAGGAGCACAAAACAGAAACCAGGAGACTAAAACTGATAAAGAACAACACAGAAGCACTGGGTAAGCAACCCAGGACCAGGACACAAACACTGTGTTTCATGCTGTGACCTGTTGTTGAGTCACTGAATGTGAACATCGCTGTAAGAAATGACAGTAACCTGTAAGGTCTCCAAACCCAAATGATCTTAAATCAAAGGGAGTCTAAGCTTCTTTACAATTCAGTCTGCATCAGTCAGTTGTTGGAATTAATTGAAATGTTGATTTGAACCACAGCCAGCATCCAGCCACAGGCAGCTCATTCACAAGGAGACAACATAGAGCACACACCGAAACCCAGACTAAGACACATGAAACAGGACACAGGGATGATTACGAGAAGTGACAGACACAGGGCAAAGATGTCATTACAATAACTACAATAAGTGCACCTGTTATAAGTATAATAAGTATTAAATACATACACAAGAGAAGACAGGCAAACCAGACAGACATGGTGGCGTGGCTGGGGAGATAGAGAGGATAACAAAACATGAACGCAGGACACAGGACTGAGCCCAGAAGCTGAGGACGTCCCACAGAGATGAGACTGGGAACACACTGCAAATGTAAGGGAACTAAGGCAGCGGTCCCCAAGCCCCGGGCCTCGGACTCGTACCGGTCCGTGAGTCGTTTGGTACGGGGCCGCGAGAGTTGAGGCTCAGCACTGCTGCTGAGCACTGCTGCGCTGTTTCCTGCTTATTACACAGAAACTGCCACATGTAACTGAGTGGTAATAACATTCACTGTGCGTTTACACATCCCTCTGCGTTTGGTTGGGGTTATTGTAGGATTTTACAATAAAACGTGAGCAGAGGTGACTGTTGTTGTGATTTAAAACTGAATTGTGTAGATTTTTAACACCACTCCTTTATATAATATGCACGAATCACCAATGTAAGACTGCACTGAGGCGACATAACATGTGAATTTGTAGTCCATGTTGTTGAATTTCAATCCTGTCACACAGTCTAACATCAGAACAGTCAGACTCTCTGGCACACCCTTCCTTCATCTCATGACATTTTCTACCAAAGTCAAAGAAAAGTGTTTAAGAGGAGGTATGATTATTTGGATCTCACATGTCAGTGCTGAGGTCTTCCCGGTGTTGCATTCTACTGAGAGCAACTTTATACCTACATAAGAACAAAAACATCTCTTGGCCTGCAGATAATGACACGCAGCTCTGTGTTAGACAGTGAGTGTTAGTCACTCTGTGTCCACAGCACTGCAGCAAAAAACCTGACAGGCACTGATACACGTGGAAACGACCAGGCAGGTATACTCATCATATATGATGTTGTAATTGATATTAGTTGTTGTGCTGCTGGTTTATTGTGTTCTTACCTCCGTGCACGTGTTACACAGTGTGCCTGATGTGCATTAATGTTTCTCTAATGTAAAGACGTCGTAATGTTTAAAAATGATTTATGTTTGCAGATGACAGTAATATATTTTATGTTGACAGTAACCGCTTTGATAAATACTTGACTGTTGAATCTGACCAGACCTGTTCAGCCTTTTTAGGTCTACTGCAGACACAAAGCTATTTTTAAAACGCATGCAGTCATACTTCCTGAAAATAGTCGGAACGTCTCTGTCCATTTGATAAAAACTGTTACATTTTTTGTCAACGTTCGCTCCAATGTTACTCCAGTGTAATAATACATCTACACCTGTGGCGCACCCCAGGGATCCCTTTGAAGTCCCAAATTGTTGCTCATTCACATGAAATAACTCCGCGTCGCACAACAGCTTGCATGAGTGGTTTCCTGTACACTGTGGTTTTCACAGCGAGCCTGCACTGCAGCAGTTTACTGTGTGATTGAAGATTTTGTGAGAGAAAGAAAGACGTTCTTTTATCAGCTGACACTTTCATTACACTGAACGGCTTCATAAAAAAGAAAGAAAGAAACACGCAACTTCCAGGAAGCAGCAACAGTTTCCCTACTGACTGCAGATTTCACACCCATGTTGAATCCAAGGTCACTTCAGTTGGATTCAGGTTTAGAAACATCTGTAGCTCCAGTTTTATTGTTAAAAGAAATGTGAAAAAGACTTTACCTGTTTATTCGCTGGAAGTCTGGACTGATGCTCGCTGCTCTGTGAGGGGTACTTAGTTTCAGGAAGTTAACAGATGAAGTGGTTTGGTGTAACCACATCCTCTTACTGCAGCTTAAACTGCAGCCTGTGTCATCGTGGGAATTTTTATTATAGATAATAAAAATGAACATTAATAAATCTTTGACTGCACAGACAGCAGGTACCTACTAACCGAAGGGTTGGCGATTCGATCCCAGTCTGCTCCAGTCTGCATGCCACATATCCAAGATATGAACCCCATGTTGCTCTGTGACGCATCCATCGGCGTGTGAACGTGTGTGAATGTTGGATTGGAACCATCTAGAAACAGCATTGATGGAAGTGCGTGTGTGAATGGGTGAATGTACAAGTTGTGTAAAGTGCTTTGAGTGTTGAGAGTAGAAAAGCGTTATAGAAGAACCAGTCTGTTTACCACTTTGCACCAAAGTGCTGCATGGGATTTTGCCATTTTGTGTTTTTCACTGCAAATTAATTCAAACATATATCATAATATTAATGCATATCTACCTCTGACAACAGTTAACACGCAGCCAATGGGAAGCGCAGCTCAGGCTATGGAGGTTGTGCTGCTGACATCTTCACATCTGCAGAGAACAAAGATCAATCCATGGAGAGTCCACCTGAGGAGGGTGCTCAAGGTTTCCATACCTGCTAATCATTCTTTAGGCTCTCAAGACTGAAAGGCCTGAAATCAGACAGAACCACTTCTGAGTTTTAACCTTTATTTCTATACAGAAGCTCACTGTTTGATCTTTGATCAGTGTGAAACTGTGCTGCCACGATATATCAGCAGAGCCGAACAGCTGAAAGCAAACCGTGTCGTGTCAAAAAGAATAAAATAAAAAGGTCATCGGCCTTCATTAATCATCTTTAATGTTTCTTATTCTGACATTTGTTAAAGGTTGTGTGTCTTTAGCCTTCATGCAAAGTGTTTAGATCAGACTTTTTTGTAACTTTTTCAAGATCCACCTGTGCTTGGTTAAACCATACCCTTATTAATCATATATATATATACATATATATATATATATACATATATTAGGGGTGCAACGATACACAAAATTCACGGTTCGGTTCGGTACTTTGGTGTCACGGTTCGATATTTTTTCGATACAAAAAAAATGTTCATGCCTTTTTAATTTGTCATTTATTAAAATTATAAATATATATTTTAACTCAAAAGTACAGTTTTTAAATTTAACCCTAACCCTTGTGCGTGTTTTTTATTTTGACAGTGAATGCGCACCTGTGGACCACTTATGTGCAGCCCTGGTTATTTAGCTCGTCATATTGCAGCCACAGAAATTATTTTGTCCATGAAACCATAAAGCTGCACTTTCTTTTTGCCTTATAGTCTGATTTGTCATAACTTCTCCGTTTTGTGGTAAGCTTTTCTTTGGCTGTCACTTCTTCACACTGACCTGTCTTATTTGGCTCAGCAGAACTGAAATGCTTTTACACACGCACTCACATAAGCTCAGCGATTCTCTGCGCGATCAACCTCTCACATGTTTAAGCTGCGGGAGATTTCACTTGTCATGTTTGCATAGTAAGCTAACGATTAATAAGACGATGTCAGAGGAATTGGTGCACAAACTATCATCACTCACAGATCAGTGCTGTCGCTCTCTATACACAGTTCACACGATTGCAAAGTGAAAGCAAAAAAACAAGCGCAAATTCAAACGCGACTTCAATATGTCACATATTGACAGTGGCTCACCGATGCCAATGACATAATTACCCAGCTACATTTCTGAAAGAATGCAAAAGCATTGACATATATTTTTCCTACAATAGCCCGACGGGCAGGGAAGAGATAGATTTTGGTAGCCCGACTGAAAAAAAATCGCTAGCTCCGGGACGTCGGGCTAGCGATATTGCGAGCCCTGTATCTGATTGAGGAATCACTCATCTTTGGAAAAGAGAGTTTATTACAGAGAAATGTCTCTTTCCAAAATAAAAGCTATACTATCCGCTTCTTCTGGGCTATATTCTCAGCAGCATATTAAACAGCTGTCTAAATGACTCGGCTAAAGTTAGTAGCATGCTTGTTGTTTTTGTCTTTGCACTAGGATGATGTCGGCGTAAATGTGCAGTCATATTCGTTGTGTTCCCACTAGTGCTTTCAGGTTAATCTCGTTGAAATGACCTTAACGCCACAACACGGCAAATCTCCGTTAACGAGCTACCGCCGATCGCTCCGTGCATGGGGCTAGACGGCCAACACGTTAACGAGCTAACTGCGCTGACACACTAGTTCCCACCCATGTAATTGAGCATTGCATGGCACATCCAACATACTGTTTTACTTTAGTCCATGACTCGCTTACCTTCAGGGTCATACGTCACATGAAAACCAAAATAATTCCAAACGCCAGATCTGAATGAGGGTGGGGGAGGTCCATGTTGTAAGGAGAGCTTAACTTCTGTCTCGCTAGCTTGCCCTGCGCTCTTCCTTCTGACGATGCTGTCTGTGTTGAGCGCTCAGTGAATCTGTGTTCGACTACTCCGCCTAGGCTGCACTGTCGACCCTAGGCGGAGTAGTCGAACACAGATTCACTGAGCGCTCCACACAGACAGCATCGTCAGAAGGAAAGTTGATAAAATAAATTACAAATTTTGTATTGTTCGATACATATGCGTACCGAACCGAGAGCACTGTATCGAACGGTTCAATATCGATACGAATATCGTTGCACCCCTAATATACATATATACATGGTTCGATATTTTTTCGATACAAAAAAAATGTTCATGCTTTTTTAATTTGTCATTTATGGAAAATTATAAATATATATTTTAACTCAAAAGTACAGTTTTTAAGTTGCTGAAATAACAAAGAAATAATAATAATAACAGGGAGGCTGTAGCTCAGGTGGCAGAGCAAGTCAGCCACTAATCAGAAGGTCGGTGGTTCGATCCCAGGCTGCCTCCGGGCTGCATGTCAAATATCCTTGGGCAAGATACTAACCCCATGTTTGCCTACTGGTGGTGGTCAGAGGGCCCGGTGGCGCCTGTGTCCGGCAGCCTCGCCTCTGTCAGTGCGCCCCAGGGCAGCTGTGGCTACAATGTAGCTGCCATCACCAGTGTGTGAATGTGTGTGTGGATGGGTGGATGACTGAATGTAGTGTGAAGCGCTTTGGGGTCCTATGGACTAGAAAAGCGCTATACAAATGCAGGCCATTTACCATTTACCATTTAATAATAAATCTATCTGATGGAGAAATCCCTCATCTTTGGAAAACAGAGTTTATTACAGAGAAATGGCTCTTTCAAAATAAAAGCTATACTATACGCTTCTTCTGGGCTATATTCTCAGCAGCATATTAAACATATCAGGTCCCCATAAGGAGAATCATGTGCTAACGGCTGTCTAAATCAGCGGTCTCCAACCTTTTTTGCGCCACGGACCGGTTTATGCCCGACAATATTTTCAAAGACCGGCCTTTAAGGTGTCGCGGATAAATACAACAAGCTGAAAACTGATAAAAACCCTGAAAACCAAACATTTCACACCTGAGCCTCAACTCTCGCGGCCCGGTACCAAACGACTCACGGACCGGTACGAGTCCGAGGCCCGGGGGTTGGGGACCGCTGGTCTAAATGACTCGGGTAAAGTTTGTAGCATGCTTGCTTGTCTGCTTCCACTTGTCTTTGCACGAGGATGATGTCGGAGTAAATGTGCAGTCATATTCGTTGTGTTCTCACTAGTGCTGTCAGCGTTAATCTGAAATGACGTTAACGCCACAACACGGCAAATCTCCGTTAACGAGCTACCGCGGATCGCCCCGTGCGTGGGGCTGGACAGCGTCAACACGTTAACGAGCTAACTGCGCTAACGCACTAGTTCCCACCCATGTAATTGAGCATTGCATGGCACATCCGACATACTGTTTTACTTTAGTCCATGACTCGCTTACCTTCAGGGTCATACGTCACATGAAAACCAAAATAATTCCAAACGCCAGATCTGAATGAGGGTGGGGGAGGTTCAATTTGCCATGTTGCAACGAGCTTAGCTTCTGTCTTGCTAGCTTGCACTGCGCTCAGTGGATCTGCGCTCGACAGTGCAGCCTAGGCGGGCGGAGTAGTCGAGTGCAGATCCACTGAGCTCTCAACACAGACAGCATCGTCAGAAGGAAAGTTGATAAAACAAATTACAAATGTTGTATTGTTCGATACATATGCGTACCGAACCGAAAGCACTGTATCGAACGGTTCAATATCGATACGAGTATCGTTGCACCCCTAATATATATATATATATATGTATGTATGTATGTATGTATGTATGTATGTATGTATGTATATACTGCCATCTGCTGCGGAAACAGCAGATGGCAGCAGAGATCAGTGTCAGAGGTTCAGCCCATGTCCAAGTAATACGTCCTCTATCACCTGCACCTCAGTATTATATTAAATATCGAAATGTAAGAAGCTAAATGTAGTTTGTGCAGTCGGCTTTAAAAGGCTGTAAACACCAAACCAGACTAATCATTCTGACAGATCTTCCATTTCTCAGGATCCTTCAAGTTACATCATTGCAGCAACTTGTGTTTACTGGAGAGAAGAGAAGATTTCCACATCTGAAACATTGGTGCCTGCTGAATCTCCTACAATCTCATCTGAATATGAGAATAAAGTTCTACAGAATGTTTCCAATGCTGATTATAAAATACAACTCTAAGCATTTTAACCAAAGTGTTATTACATTAAGTATAAATGATCATTTGACTTTTAAAAAACTGTGCATACCTCTGGAAACGGTCATTTTGAAGACATTGAGGTGAATTTGACAGTATTGTCAGTAACTGGAGTTTTTATTGGTTGCTTTTGTAGCAGAGAAGTGAACCATGTGAAACCAAACCCATCCGTCCCTAAAACATTCACCACCAATGTTCCCTCTAAGCTGCGCGCGTGCATGATTGCGCACTGCTGGCACGGCCTCTGCGAAAAAAAGTGTGGACTTTATACCAGTTTTTAAATTGTGTTGATCGGCCGCGTAAAACCAGAGTTATGATAAAAATATGCAATGTTTGTTTTTCTTCCTGAATACTGTCGTTGTTTATATTTACTGCGGGAAGAAACGGTAAAAACGGCGTTTTATAAGGAAAACGCTCGAAAGCCTGTGAGCAAAAACAAAACCAAAAACACCCCCAGCCTTTCCTATTGGTGGAAAAATGTACCATGTGGACCAATCAAAAAATGATATGGCAACATGACATTTAGTTGTTTAGGACGGGGGAAGTTTTAGGAGTGACGGCGTGTTTGAGATGTGAGAGATCTGCGACGTTTAGCACAAATCTTGTGTAGTGAGTGTGTAGTTAGTGTGTAGTTAGTGTGTAGTTAGTGTGTAGTGAGTGTGTAGTGAGTGTGTAGTTAGTGTGTAGTTAGTGTGTAGTTAGTGTGTAGTTAGTGTGTAGTCAGTGTGTAGTGTAGTTTTGTTGTGTGTCAGAACAATGAGGCGCCTGCTGAGTGTTACAGGTGTTACAGCAGTGACACATCTGCTGCTGTCAGGCCTGCAGGTATCAGGCTGTTGTTCTCCTTCATCTCATAGTGGACAGAAATTATTTTTGGAGCGGCACAAATAATTTGTGTGGCATCAGATTAGATGCAGAACAGCTGATTGTTCTGTAAATAGTTTGAAATGTTTGTTTAAAAAACGCCTTGGCTGCATTTTTAGGTAAACAGCTGCAAAAAACCTTGTTGTTTGCATAACTCAGTTACTTTTTTGAAGAAGTAACTATATCATTACCTGCCCAACATTGGTCATTATTTACTGTATTTTGCAGAGTTACAGACTCTCTAACAGACCACAGACTCAGAAGTCAGAGCTTTATAAAAAGAAAAAAAAGAAAAGAAAGAAAGTTGTGTTTTCAAAATTGGAGTTCAAGTTATTTTTACTTCCAATATTGTTAACATGCTGCACAGGTCATAAGCAAGACGTTTTACATTTTCATTGTAAGTGGGCTAAAGCAGTTAATTAAAAGTAGTCTAACATAAATGTAAATGCTGTAATTTGATTATTTTAATGAACCATGCATGGATTCGATGCTGGCGTGACCGTGTGCTCACGTCTGCTGTTGCTCACTGTGGTCCAAGTGTCCGCTCAGGGTGTTTGTGTGTTCAGACACATGAAACATTAGAGGGAACATTGGTAGGGACATCCTGAGGCAGAAACATCCAAAGAAGAGCTCTGAACGTCCTTCAAGAAGCCTGGAGAAGAGATCCTCAGAGAGTCACAGAAGTTCCCACCTCCCACATGCAATCTTACCAATGTGCACTTTCTAAATACCAACAGTACTTTTTCTTTTACACCCAAAGCCAGTTTGTGCTGGGGCAACACAGGTTCTGCAGGTACACAGCCTGGATGCAGAGGGTGAGGTTCCCCTCGTGGTCCTGATCCACTCGCTGCACAGTCGATGTGTTAGACTTGATTTATCAACTTTGTCTGCAAACAGCAGAAGATTTGAAATCATCGATCATCTTTTTTATACTTTGATAAAAAGTTGTAGACACGCAAACTGCTTCATATTAAAACTTCACTGAAAGTCAATTTAAGTTTTCTTTAATTCCTGTGAAAACTTTCATTTTCTCAGATAAAACTAAAGCACCAGAAACACGTGCAGTAACTCCAACACTGTAATGAATGCGGTAAGCCTTACACCTTCCCTCCACGTCGTCCTTTCTCTTGCGTTTCTTTTGGAACCTTCTTGGTGTCTTTAAATTTTGCTGCTCGCTCCTGGATGAATCCTTTCTGATTCCAAAGATGCTGAGTTTGTTTATACTGCATTCAATGATCAGTTATTAGGACACTGATCGTGCTGCTGTGGTTGTTTCTGAGAAGCAGCTGCAATTATTCAGCATCATGAGCTGCTGTGTGAGTGCTTCGTGTCATAATAACCCAACAGTTATACAGACATTCACCGTTTTGTCCTTTTAAACACCGAGCCTTCCTGCTTCCACACACACCTGCAGGAGTGTGTGTGACGTCGTAGCGAGCAGTTCAGTGCTGCCTCGCTGGCTGCAGACGTTTCTCACTGACTGGGTTTCATTCATAAAACCAGAGGGAGTGAAGGAAGCTAACGTTCAAATTCAAACCAGAAATAACAAATCATTTTCCCACACTCACCCAGAGAGAGGGGCAGACACCAGGAAAGCATCGGCACTCCACAAGAAAAGTATTTGAATCAATGTTCATGATGCCCAAACCTGTAGATGCTGCTTTGTTCTATACACAGCCATCAGATCACTAATGTACCACAAATATGTGAGATTATGAGTGTGCTCTATTATTGGTGCTAGCAGCTGACAGTCTGGTCCTTGGTAAGGATCTTGGTTGGTTGCCCAGGTTCTCCACTGAAGGTCCTGCTGGGTCCACACTTGTTCCAGTTTACTTTTAAGGACCTCATCAGAATCAGGATCAGGGAGGAGCAGCCACCTCCGTGACACGGTGCAGGGTGACTCACAATTAAACTCACAGCAAAGGCAACAAAGATTTCACATCAAAAACTTTCTTTGGTCATAGAAACTGATTTCTGTTGTTTCAGTGCTGCTCTGTGTGCCGTGTCTCTGCAGTATGACTTCTGCTTTCTTTAGAGAGCCTCACAAGTCCAGCAGAAGTAAAACTGCTGACGTTGAGTTTTTCTGTGCTTGTATTCTGTGCTGCTACAAACTGCTTGTTTTAGCAGCACAGATTATTCCACCCACAGCAAGGTCAGTCTGGAGAGCTGAAGACGATGCTCACTGTGGATGGTGTTATGTTGGTGTCCAGGAACACTGAGAGGGGTCTTTTTTCACCTGGATATGTCCTTCAGTCAAGTACATTTGTTCATCTGCCTTCACACAGATATCACATCCCATTCTGAATCCATAGGATTTAACCGTCTGGGGAATGATTGGCCGTTTTCGACTACTTTTAATTTTACTCTATGTTTCACCTTTAAAAACTGTTTATCTTTGCCTTGTTTGTGTCATTCTTTTCAGCACAACCTCACCTGCCTGAATTTACAGGGTTTTTTTTTATTTTGACATACTGTATTAACACAATACGGCCCTGGATAAGCGGAAGAAGGTGGATGGATGGATGGATACAATGTTGTTCAGCAGCTTATTCAAATATAGATTTAACTTGAAAACACAGTAAGTAGGACTTTAATTGGTGTAACTCACCCAGTACTGTAATAATGGATGGATTGGATTTATATAGCGCTTTTCAAGGCACCCAAAGCGCTTTACAATGCCACTATTCATTCACTCTCACATTCACACACTGGTGGAGGCAGCTACAGTTGTAGCCACAGCTGCCCTGGGGCAGACTGACAGAGGCGAGGCTGCCATATCGCGCCATCGGCCCCTTTGGCCAACACCAGTAGGCAAGTAGGGTAAAGTGTCTTGCCCAAGGACACAACGACCAGGACAGAGAGCCCAGGGATCGAACCGGCGACCTTCCAGTTACAGATGCGATTCCCAACCCCCTGAGCCACGGTCGCCCAATGTGTTTTATGAGCAAGGAGGCTTTTTGTAAAATGGTTTCAGTACTTTCTTTCATTACAACTTAAAGCTTAAAGCTTAAAGCTTAAAGCATGCCATGAATGAATTTAATGATTTCTTTGTACATGTTGGCTTTAATTTAGCAATTAAATTCCAGAGTCAAGAAATAAAAACGATGTAAATAAACATCAGAAAGTGTCCTCCACGTTTACTGGTGCTGTGAGCCATAGAGAAACATTGTTAAAACATTTAAAAATAAAAAGTCCACTGACTGTTTGGGCATTGACATGATATTAGTTAAAAATGCTATAGAATATATAGCGCAACCTTTCGCATTTTAGAAAAGTTATTTGTTAATAGACTTGATAAATATATTGAGAAGCATAATCTCCTATGTGATAACCAATATGGCTTTAGAGCGAAAAGGCCCACGTTGATGGCAGTGATGGGATATCTAGAAGGGATATCTACTGCAATAGATAACAAGGAATGTACTGTTGGTGTTTTTATTAGAGATGGCACGATACCACTTTTTTATGTCCGATACCGATATCATAAATTTGGATATCTGCCGATACCGATATGAATCCGATATAGTGTTTTTTAATCAATAAAACTGTTTTTTAAATATCTTGCTGCATTTTGCAAGTCTGCAAGTTCATACTCAAGTTTAAAACAACAACTACACTAAAGCTATTCTGTTATACCTGTATGCAAAAAAATATTTCATAGTTCAGCAATACTGATCAATCTAATAAACTCAAACCTACACCATCCTCCCTATTCTGGTATTTTAAAGAGTACTTAGCATAAATATTAAGCAACCTAACTAATAGGGTTCCAACTCCCAGCAACAACAAAAATAAATAAATAAAAAATAGGGAACCACCCCTCACGCTCCACCTCATGATGCTTAATCGACGTAATCAACCTTAATTTGATGCAGTGTGAAAAAAATGCACAGAAATCAATTATTTTTCAAGAAATATTAAATAGATTCAACATCTTTCTTCAACAAAATTGCAGACTGCACAGATGGTACCTTCCCAAAGGAAAAAGTACTATAGCTTACTAGGGTATATATTAGACTTAATAGTCACTATATACAGTAATTGACTTCTATTCATTTTACATCAAATTAAAACTTTGGGTGTCAGATAATTATTTATTAAAAGCTCGACATTTTAAATGAGAATAAGAAAGAAAAGTATGTCTTTGTGCCCCCTTTTCCCTGTTCATGCCCTATCGGCCCCCCTGGCTAAACTTTGTTAGATCCGCCCCTGCACAGTTACCAGCGTCAGCTACGTAGAAAAAGATCCTGGTGTAGAAAGTAATATTAAATACATTCTAACAACAGCTGATCAAGCTTAAACGTGCTGCTGTTGTTCAGCCGCTGGTTTCCTCTTTCTGGTGCAAAGTGGGCCAAAAACAAACAAGAGACAGAAAAGCCGATCAGCTGATCATTAAGCAGTTTCATGATTGAAGTAGCAGCCGGAGAGCGAGAGGCAGTCGCTTGTTAAGCTTAACGCAGGAATGCTTTACAAACATTCAGAGATGGACTTACACACTTGCTTTACTTCTCTCGGGGATAACTTTGTCGGAGATGAAATGCCGGGTTGCTAGCGAAGCTCCAAATGCTATCCAGACCACCGACAGGTCCCGCATGCCACAGCTGCTCTATCACGTGATGCATACTGCTCCGACGTGCTAACGTTCTGAGGTGAGTTACGGCGCGTTGCAAGTTTTGTGAGATGCTTTCGTGATATTTAATGGATCGGATTACATTTTTTATTTTTCTCCGATATCCGATCCAGTAATTTAGGTCAGTATCGGACCGATACCGATACGTAATATCGGATCGGTCCATCTCTAGTTTTTATAGACTGTAAAAAGGCGTTTGATACAATTGATCATGCTATATAGGAAGTTCAGGGTCTCTCCAGTGATCCTCAGGACTTTCTATGCAGGCGCTGTGGAGAGCATCCTCACACAGAACATCACATCCTGGTATGGGAACAGCTGTGTCAAGGATAAAAAAGCTCTTCAGAGAGTGATCCGTACGGCAAAACGTTGCCGCAGGACTGCTCTCCCGTCCCTACAGGACATTTACGTCAGGAGATGCTGGACTAGAGCACTCCGATTTTGAAGGACCCGTCCCATCCCAGCAACGAGCTGTTCCAGCTTCTGAGATCAGGCAGAAGGTTCCACACCATCCGAACAAGAACAGAGAGGCTCAAGAGGAGTTTTTATCCTCGGGCCATTCGTGTGTTGAATCAGCCCCCCCCCCCCCCCCCATCATCGTTAAGCAGAGATGGGCAGTAGCGTTACTGTAATCCGATTACGCGTTACTGTAATCTGATTACTTTTTTCAAGTAACGAGTAAAGTAAGGGATTACTATTGCAAAAACGGTAATTAGATTACCGTTACTTTCCCGTAGGAACGCTGCGTTACTGTGTTACTAAAACCGTGATTTTTTGAGAATGTCTCATGACAGTGACGTAAGCGAGTGCGACGTTTGTGACAACAGCTGTGTGCAGATCAACAATGGATCATATATCGAGTGCAGAGAGAGTATGAGCGTGCAGCGTTTAAAGCGTGGAAGCACTGACCTTACTTTGAGTTTGATTCCATAAAAAGTGACAAAAACATTAGTGTCCGCTGTGCGTGGGAAGAAAACTTCTTTTTACAGCGAAAAAAAACCCCTAAACTTCCAACAAGCACCGAGTGGCTACGACGTGATGGGAAACTCACAGAGAAACTCGCGGATTCTTCCACTGACCGCTGCACACCTGCACCAGGGTAAACCTCCGCCTACCCCACTCCTGCTTTACAGGTGAAAATAGAGCAACAGGACCGCTGAGTCTTTGACTTTATTTATTTTCTGCTGTGTTTTACTTGCATCTATTTGAAAGACTGAGTGTAAACACAAAAAATATTTTATTTTATGAGCTGGAATGTGCAGAAAATAGGTTTAAATGTTAAACTAATTTCTTCCAGTCAGAGAATGTTGCAGATAATTACATTTTTGCTTGATGCATAAAGTTAAAAGATTAAAACTAATAAAACAAGTTTTAAAAAGAGACTTTTCCATTTGATTACATGTTGTATGATGGATTATGTAGAAAAAGTAGAATTGGGCTGAAAGATCTATCGCTTTATCACCTACTCAGGTTGTAAATCGTGTTTTTAAAAGTAACTAAGTGACTAAGTAACTAAGTAATTAATTACTTTTGAAAATAAGTAATCAGTAAAGTAAAGGGATTACTTTTTGGGGGAAGTAATCAGTAATTAGTTACTGATTACTTTTTTCTAGTAACTTGACCAACACTGTCGTTAAGTGACTGAGACAGGACTCGTTAGCACATTCTCATGTCCTGATCCTTCTGGCCTCGCTACAGCACAAGACACTTTAACACCCTCCTCATGCAGTGTACACAAGCTGTCACAATACGTCAAGATCAATAATGTAAAATCGAATCAGTTGAAGGTAGAGATGTGCAAAGCAGCCGGTATTTGTATCTGTATTTATATTTGTTGAGGGGTACCAATAATCAGAAAACATAAGTCAAACACAAAACACTGGGAAACACCCTGGACCATGGCATTCAGTCACATACTCAACCTCATGTTTCATTCAGTTTATGCAACTTTACTTTAATTAGATTTCATTGATACATTGTTGTCACTGAGGCAGTTAAACGAGGCCTTGGTGGCAGAGCCCCTGGGGTGGATGAGGTTTTCCCTGAGTTTCTGAAGGCTCTGGATGTTGAAGAGCTTTCTTGGTTGACACGCCTCTACAATGCTGCGTGGAGATCAGGGGCGTTACCTCTGTATTAGCAGACCGGGGTGGTGGTCCCCATCTTTACGAAGGGTGTGTTCCAAGTACAGGGGAATCACACTCCTCCGCCTCCCTGGGAAGGTCTATGACAGGGTGCTGGAGAGGAGAGTCCGTCCATTAGTCGAACATCGGATACAGTGTGCTTCAGGAGTATGGGCTGTCTGGCCCATTGCAACAGGACATTCAATCCTTATACAACCGTTGCAAGAGCTTGGTCCGCACAGCCGGCAATAAGTTGAACGCGTTCCCGGTGGGTGGGCTCTACCAGGGCTGCCCTTTGTCACCGTTTCTGTTCATAACTTTTTATGGACAGAATTTCTAGGTGTAGCCAAGTGTGGAAGGCTTTCAGTTGGGTGGTCTCTGCTTTTCGCGGATGATGTGGTTCTGTTGCTGGTTCTGATCCTTTTTAATGCATAAAGTTGGATGTTTAGACCTTTTTCCTGCTAAATGTGATGACGGGGGTGGCCGGGGGACGATCTCTCTCTGTCCCACGTCTCTTGACAAGGACAACATTCAGAAAATTGGTGCATAATTAATATTTGTGAAAATGATGAAAAATTAATTTAGGAATGAAATGAAAACATGATTCTGTAATTCGTTACTCTTCTGTGGCTCGTCAAGTTGACATCAGCACATCAATAACCTGCTGACAGTAGAGCTCAGTCCACTGATGAGGCCATCATTCAGGAATGAGCTCAGTGACTAAGCCCCCTTTCTATTTAGGGGGCTACTTGGATCAACTGGCCACGACTAGTTTTCCGTTACAACCCAGTGTGTGAGCTAGTTGTCATAGCAACATGTCCCGGGACGTGATTATTATGCAACGATAACAAAGGTGGACATCAAAGCGAACATAGTTTTGATTTTTGTAAATGAGATGGTCTCATGACTCATCGAGTGGCACTACTGACCAGCCAATCGGTTTCATGCAGTATGACAACGTCACATTTTAGTACCTGCTCGGATCGCTTGGAAGCCTGGCCGAGAAGGTGCTAAAAAGTACCTGGTACCCGGTACTATGACCTAATGGAAAACACTGAAAACCGCACCGAGTCTTTCCAAGTAGATACCAATGGGAAAGGGCCATTACATCTTAATGATGACATCATCATCATCATAACGATTTAGAGAATGCAGAGTCAGAGAGGCCACTAAACAGAAGATCTCATTGTACTAGCTTTGGAGGATCTTTATGAACTGCATCCTTCATCTGATTGGCCGGCTCAGTCTGACGTAGCACGAGGGAAACACCTGGAGCGTCACCAAGTGAAAGAGAAACTACGGCATGCACTGCTGGAGTCACAGGGGTGATTTCCAAACCATTTACAGGAACGCCTTCAGCAACAGCAGCTGTGTGAGTTTATCACGTTCATGTCACGTGTCTGTTTGGACCATGACACAGATCCCGATTCCTGTAAGTCACCTGATTTAATGATTCCTACATAATGCTTCTTTACTGATGCGTAACCACATCTTCACATCTGAATGCATCAGACGAGGCTCAGGCCGGGCCGTCAGTAGGGTTTGCAGTCCTCTATCACTCCTCAAGTGGAGATGTCTTTGAGGAAGATACTGAAGCACAACCTGCTCCTGGTGGCATTGCAACTCTGTTTTTGTGTGTATGCACGTGTGTGTTGTTCACTCAGCATTTATTGACATGTAACTACTATAAACTTCATGGGTTTGATCTGTAGAGTCTTTGTTTCAAACACTGCTGGGATTTCTTAAAGCCGCCACTTGTGGAGCTCCATGTATCTGCCATCAACATGTTCTTCCAGTGATCGAGGCACATTTTATATAAACGATATTGTTTTTAATGAGCAGCTTCAGGTTTTCATCCTGTTCTTCTTCATTTAAACAACATCATCTTCACATTTTCATGGTTTACAATAACAAAAGATCAGAAATAATTACCGAGTCTGCAGGCATGAAAATACAGACGTACAACTTGTAGACTTGTGTTACTTCTATGTTTGGTACGTGACAGACGGTTCAGAGTTAGAAAGCTGTGGCTCAGAACTTTTTGTTCTGGTACAGAATTTAAACCCTCACATGAAGCAATAAAAGACCCAAATATTACATAATACAAGATTCAAGATTCTCTATTCGTCACATGCATAGTTATACAAGTATAACACGCAGTGCAATGTAACCTGATGTACATAAATCAGTATCACGTCACCTGTGAGCAGCGAGAACAGGTGAGTCTGTTTATATTAATAACCTCCACAGAAGTTAGCAGATTATGAACAGGTGTCTGAACCACTTTAAACCCAAATATGCTTCTGATACACTGAATGAAGACGTCAGTTTAAACCTGGTGCTGGAACATTTCTAAATGATGATTCAAGTCCCTTCATCATGAAGCTGAGCCTCAAATATAGAAAAATTACTTTTATCATTTCATCTTCATCTTTACACTAAAATGTCCACAAACATGTCTAACACAAGCAGCACGTATCATCATCTGAAAGCTTCAGGTGAACATTTCATCCTGCTGTTGTCGATGGTGCAGGCGTACTGCTCCTGAAGATACTTCCTGTCAAATTTCGCTCCAGTAGAGCGATCACTGAGACAACCAGAGAAGTGAAGAGTGGCTTTAAACCTGGAGGAGAGGAGCACCAGGGACAGAGCCAAGGTCACCACAGAGAACGGGACGCTTTCATATTCCCGTCCTGGGAGGATGAACGGGATGACGATGCGGTTCCTTCCTGGTGGGCCGTGTTTAGCTGAGAGAGACTCAAAGCTTTTCCACACTCCATCATCATCTCGAAGAGGGCTAACCGTGATGTTTGGGACCATCTGTGCTCCAGCTTTCTTCAGTGAGTTCCAGTGATCTGGCAGGTTCACAGGTCGATGTTTGTCATCAGAAACTGTACAGCTTTCTTTATCGTTACAGTAAAAAACTCTGTGCTGAGGCCTCAGTTTTCCTGTAGCGATACCGTACGCTAAACCAGAAGTGACGCAGTTCCAGGGAGAATACAGGAGCACGTCAGTGATGGTGGGCAGAGGCAGGTAACAGCTGGCTGGGATCATGAAGTCTCCGATTGATCCATGAGCCATAAAGGTGATGTGAACATCATCGCTGTGGTTCTTCTTCTCCTCCTCATCAATGCGTTTCTTCAGGAAGTCAAACACGTCTGTGAGTTTGCTGAAGGCGTCAGACTCTGAGTTTTTTCTCAGCCACTGCAGGACGACTTCATCTGTGCAGCTTCTCATTGCCAGCTTTGTCAGCCTTTGCCTTTCATCACAGCTGCTCAGTCTGTCTGCTCTGTAGTGTTTAAATACGCGTAACCTCTGAAACAATCTTCTGAAACAGGAATTATGGAAAAAACATTTTAAGCACAACAAACATTTAATCTGTCCACAGATGGATCCCGAAACAAAATAAAGCCAAAATCTCCTCGTTTCATTTCACTCTTTGCTTCCAGACTTACTCCAGTTCCTCGTCTCTGTCCATCTCCTCAGAAGCTTGACTGTCTTTAGCGTTGTCCTTCAGGCGCTTGCTGTGGTTAAAAATCGACATCATGTTGGTCAGATCTCAGCTAAATAAATATAGACTCTTGGTTTATCTTCAGTATTTTAAAAAGTTTGCAGTGAAAATGATCAGAGTTCAGTTAAAGATAATTTCGTTGCTAGGCAACAAACACTCTTTGCACACCGGTGTCCTCAAACTGACCGAAGAACGTTGCTGCGTCATAGACGTCGTTTGTTTGTCTGATTCAAACCTCAATAAAATCCCAACAACAACTAGCTGCTGTTTGTATTCATACTTCATGTGCATCACCTGCTCTCAACGGCTGGTAAAAATGTTGATGACATTTACACCATAATGTATGAATGTCCAGTGATGGACCAGCCTGCTCATCATGTGGACAAACTAACAAAGGAACTTTTCAGAAAGACAAAATATCTGCTTACCTGCTCCAAAACGTCTGCTCTGACCCTGTGCAGTCTGTAGAATAGAATAGAATAGAATAGAATAGAATAGACCTTTGGTCAAGGCACGCCACTATGCTGCAGGTCTCTGATTGGCTGAAGTATGGTAAAGTACCTGGACAGGTACCAAATGAAAGTAAAAACTGAGTGGGGAATCCCCAAATGTGATACCAAAAGTAAAAACATGACTCAGAGTTTTAACACGATGAGATCAGCAGGACCTCAGAGCTGCCGTCACATTCATGAACACGAAGTCGGGCCTCTACACCAACGTGACCTTATGGGTTACATCTGCCCATCATTTAATAGCCCCTCCCACAGCCACAGGTGTCAGTGGCTCCAACCTTGGGCCCACACCGTTCTGATGAACCCACACCTGTTTGCTCCATCTTATTTCTGTTTCATGTGGTTCTTTGTTTTCTGCTTTGGCTGTGAGAAATACAGACTTCTGTTATGGATTTAAAAACATGATGTACAGATGCTGCTATAAGTTTGTTTACAACAACCACTGGCTCAGCAGATGGCCCCGCCCCTCCCTGAGCCTGGTTCTGCCGGAGGTTTCTTCCTGTTAAAAGGGAGTTTTTCCTTCCTGCTGTCGCCAAAGTGCTGCTCATAGGGGGTCATATGATTGTTGGATTTTTCTCTGTATGTATTATTGTAGGATCTACCTCATAGTATAAAGCACTTTGAGGCAACTGTTGTTGTGATTTGATGCTGTATAAATAAAACTGAATTACATCTTTATTCTTTCTTTTCATTTCTGTTTTTAAAAGGTTTTAAAAAACATGAAGCAATCAGCTATCGTCTCCATGTCCTGTTTTATGAGGAGCAATAAAAAAAGGTGAGACGTCGCCCTCAAGCCTGACCTTTGTATTTATTCATTTTTATTATTATATTCCATCCATCCATCTTCTTCATCTGCTTTATCCGGGGCCGGGTCGCGGGGGCAGCAGCCTAAGCAGAAGAGCCCAGACCTCCCTCTCCCCAGCCACCTCCTCCAGCTTATCGGGGGAACACCAAGGCGTTCCCAGGCCAGCCGAGAGATATAATCTCTCCAGCGTGTCCTGGGTCTGCCCCGGGGCCTCCTCCCGGTGGGATATGCCCCGAACACCTCACCCAGGAGGCGCCCAGGGGGCATCCTTGTCAGATGCCCGAACCACCTCAGCTGGCTCCTTTTTATTATTGTATCATTTATTATTTTGGAACAGCTGTAAATGATTTGCAGGTCTGTGGGTCTGCTTCATTAGTAAAAAATTTGTATGTCTTTGGTTCATAGCACCTCTGCAAGCACAGCTCAGGTTGACATAAGAGTCATGTCAAGACACAGAGGTCATGACCTCCCACCACCACCAGGTGTCACTGCAGCTGCTCTAACCTGGATCAGCAGGCAGAGCGAGTTTCTCATCTCAGCATCTCTGATGCAGGAATCCTGCTGACCCAAACAGCTGGAAATCAGCTGATTACTTCACTGTAACGACGTCACTCTGACCTTTCAGTTTGAAAAGAAAAACATCAGCACATCGTCAGACAGGAAACTTTATTTAAGACAAATATGAGGAGGAAAATCTGGACAAACTTTCTAAACTGGAGCAAAAAAACAAAACTGTTAAAATTCATAATTTCATCTCTTCATGTGTCCACGCGTTTAATCTCGGAGACGGCGTCTCACACGGATTCATCTCTACATGATGATAGATAAGGCACATGGTCGTCCAGACACACAGACCGTCCTCGGCTCGTCCTCGACTACACGAGCGGCAGTGGAGGTCAGAAAAGTTTCCACACTCATCACAACAAAACTCATAAAGTTTAAAAGGTTTGCAGCAGATTCTATAATCTCATGTTTGTGGGCGCAGCTCATCACTTGACCCTCAGCTTCTCTTTGAAGCCGAACAGCTGCAGCTTGTTGTCTGATGACCTTTGACCTCTGAGGTTCAACCTTTCTTCCTAAAGTGCTGAGAGGTTCACTTCAAACTACGAGACATTAAAGTATTGCACTGCGGATTACTCTTCATCATCACCGTGATCATCTTCTCATCTTCAGCAGCTCCTCACTCACTGGAAGACAAAGGTCAAAGGTCAGTTAAATGTGATGGTCATGAACGTAACGTTTTCAGTGAGAAATGTTTCCTTGTCATCATCAGCTGACTGACATGTTTACATAACGATGAAAGTAGCACCGCTGACTAACAACAGGCTGTCAGTTCCACCATCATTGATCATTAATCGTGTTGATCACTGATCAATGGCTACGAGCTGAAGAAAGGCTGCACTGTGAGATGGTGACAGGTGGAGGCTGTCTCCTCGGTTCAGAGATGGAAACGTTTCTCACTGCACTGGGCCCCGGTCTGGATGGGCCTGGGCCCCCTTTCCCTGGCGGGTCGCGGAGTGTGGGAGTGCCTACTGGGGTCAGCGGGGGAGCTGGCCCCAGGGAGGGGTCACTTGCCCCTCCCTTCCTTCCCTCCCCATCTCCAGCTGCCTCCCTCTTCCCGCTCCACCACAACCACCCACACATGCAGGGCCTTGGAGTAGGGGTATGTCACCAGGGTGCAGAGGAGGCTACCCCCCCCTCTGTCCCCTTCTGGCTGCCTCTGCCTCAATTTTATCCCACAACTTAGACATTCACATTACTCACACTCTCATTACACATACATATAGGATCTTGGGGGTGGGCACAATCACGGAGTCCAAATTACCATCAGGGTGTATACCTCACCCCTGACGTCGTTGCCCACCTCTCAGTGTTAAATACACGTAGACATTGAGGGCCAGCAGGAGGGACCATGCGCTTACCTGCTGCTCTCTGGCAGGTAGCTCCATGCCCTCCTGGGTTTTAATTGCACCTTAGAACACACATGCATCAACATTACAATGAGCGGGTGGAGGGAGGTTTGGAGTCTTCTCCCACCCCCATTCTCTGCGGCCTGCTAGAGCGGGGGGGCTAGGTGGAGTTGGCCGTCCGACTGCGGTCTGGAGTGTGGGGCCTCCCTGCTGCTGCGGAGTCAGGGTGGTCTGCCTCTCCCCACCGCAGGGAAAAGGGAAACACCACCTGGGTCTGGGTGCAGTTCCCCCCTCCAGGGGCGGGGGTACCTAGACCCGGTTTGTAGAGTACGCTTGGGGAGTGTGATCGTGTGTACAGCGTCTCTTTATGTCTGTCTCCACGTTGGTTGAGTGTGGAGTAAGTGCATATGAGAGCATGAGGGTGGGAATGGATGTTTGTATCTGTGTGTGCCTGTATGTCTGTGTCTATATGTCAGGTTGGGTATCAGACGCCACCTCTCTGGGGACATCTCAGGCCCTCCAAGGTTTGGAGGCCTATCTCCCCCTACCACCACTTCCCCTGCCGGTGGCGGACTCCCTCAGGTGTCGGTGCGTTGGTGGTTCTTTGTGTCTGGGGGTGGGCGTCCGGGTACACACCGGCTCACTCCTTGGCGGCCGCTTATCGGGGCCTGGAGCCTGGGGCTCGCTCGGGCCCCTTCGGGGGTGGGGTGCCCCCGGCCTCTCGGCCTGGGGCTCGGTCACTCAGGCACGGCTGGCGGCCGGCGGAGCTCACGGGCGCGTCACTGCAACTCCCCCTGGCTTCTGCTCCGCGGCTGCTGAGTGAGCCCTCATCTGGGACTCTCCTCAGCTCTTTCTGGGACAGTGGCGCAGCTGCCCCTCTGTTGGTCTTCCTTGGTCTCTTGTGTTCTGGGGGCCTCTGGATGTCTGGAGTTTTGATCTCCTCCATACCTGCTTCACACCCTGGAGGACGGGGCTGTGGCCCCCCCACACCCTCTAGCAGATCGTTACATGGAGAAACCTTTGGAATACAAGCGCGCTGATCCACACAGGTATGCACACAAGTGTTCACTGCTCGTAGACCCAAATTACACCTTTCTTGGCTGCTACTTCGAAGCACATCTGTCCTGCGTGCTGCACAACAACATTGAATATTTAGTATTTACTGCTGTTTACACTTAGCTAGATTAATGCGATGGTGTTGTGTTTAGTATGTTGCTTTGTTTTTTGGTTTTTTTTGTCTTTTTTTGCTTGTTTTCTATTCTTCTCTCAACAGGTGATCCAGGAGATTTTTTTTCTCCCCCTCTTTCTCACTGTCCCTCTCCCCTTCTGTTTTTCCTTTCCTTCCTCTTTCTTTCTCCCTTTCCTATCTCTCACTCATGTCTGTCCCGTCTGTAACATCTGAAAATAAAATATAATAAATAATAAAAACAAAGATCGACCAAATGGACCAATACGGCAATGCCACGATGATCCATTTGGCAAAGTAAATCCATTGGGTATCCTTGTTGGTCTTCAGACAACAATTCTGATGGCTAAAGAACCAAATGGGACAGGCGAAAAAAAAAAAAAAAAAAAAAAAGGAAACGTTTCTCACTGAAAACACGCCGTCCACATAAACAGAACCATCGTTAATGCGGACAAAGATGACCACATTCACTCTGATTGGTCCTTCAGACACCATGTGATCCTTCTCTGCGTTTGCTCTTCTTCTGTGATATTTTCTCTTCTTCCTGCTGATGAACACTCATCAGGTAAGCCGGTATGGATGATGATTATTTTTAAGAAAAGCTGTTAAAACGCGTCTTTTTAACTGTTAGCATTTTATTGGTCAGAGTCTAAGCTCCGCCTCTAAACCAGCCAGTCAGAGCTCACAGTTCCTCTACATGTTAGTGTGGCGTTCAAAGCACAAGGAGAGAATCTGGACACATCTCTTTTACGTTCTTCAGGAATCAGATTTACGTTGAAGCCTCCACCCAACACTCTGAAGTGGACTCTGCTGGTCTGTGGATTTCGCCTCTGGAGGCTAACAACACTGCAGTAAAACTTCCTGTGTGTAAAGAAGTGTTTTGCTGCAGTGGCGTCTGTGGCTCAGGACGTGGAAAGATACTGAACCAAGTTGTGCCGATGAATCCGTCAGAGTGATACAGTCAGGTTAGAGGTGTTTGTATGAATGTGTGTGTGGGAACAAAGTGTTACGTAAGGACAACAGTCAGCTGCTCATAACCGACTTCATGAGAGTGAAAATAAGACACGAAGCTCCAGATGTGACTTGAGCCTGATGGTAAAGTTTTAAAGACTAAAAACTAAAGTCCAGATTTACTGAACTCTTCCTGACTGTCTCAAACACTCACCATGCCGCCGTGCTCGGGGGCAAAGGTCACGCCTTTCCCTGCTCTCTCCTGAGATCCACTGCTGCTGCTGCTGATCGAGGTTCTCCTCATGATACCTACACACACACACACACACACACACACACACACACACACACACACACACACACACACAGATGATTCAGTATTAAATGACTTCCATTAGTCTGTTATTCTGCAGGCTGCCAGGAGTCCTCCCACCTGCAGGGGGCAGCATATCCAGCCTGCGAGAGGAGGGATTGTTTCCAGACATGGAGAGGCGCCGCTGCCGGCTGTTCAACATGGCGGCGGGAGGAACGATTCCAGGGGGCAGGACTTTCCCCTTCCTCCGGTACAGCTCCTCGATCTCTTGCTTCTGACTGACCTGCAGGTTCTGCACCTCCATCAGGTGTCTGGGAGAAAGAAGGAGGAGTTAGAAAAGGACTCAGGAGACATAAAGAACGATAAAGCAGATGTGTGTTGGAGACAGACTGGACACCATTTGTCTTATTTCTTTCTGTAACACTGAACCTGGCGAACGACGTCCATGTAGCAACGAGTCAACCGGAAAGAGCCCTTTCTGACTCACTTTTAAGTTTCAATGTTGAAATATGAGTCACCGTATGAAGGATGGTGACACCTGCTGGCCAAGTAACGTCACTGCATTTGTAGTGATGGAATAATAATAATAATGGAATAAATGGTAACCCCAGAGGTGAAGGGAGCCACCAGGCTGAAGAAGGAGTCCTATCGGGCTTGGTTAGCCTGTGGGACTCCGGAGGCAGCCGACAGGTATCGACAGGCCAAGCGGAATGCGGCTCGGGCAGTGGCTGAAGCAAAAACTCGGGTGTGGGAGGAGTTCGGAGAGGCCATGGAAAAAGACTTTCGGACCGCCTCGAAGAGATTCTGGCAAACCGTCAGGCGTCTCAGGAGGGGAAAGCGGTGCTCTACCTGCACTGTGTATAGTGCTGGCGGAGCGCTGCTTACGTCGACTGAGAAAATAGTCAGGCGGTGGAAGGAATACTTCGAGGACCTCCTTAATCTGACACGTCTTCCGAGGAGGAAGCAGAGTCTGGGGATGAGGGGAAAAGCAGAGTCTGGGGATGAGGGGAATAACCCGCCAATTTCCGGGGGCGAGGTCACTGAGGCAGTTAAACAACTCCTTGGTGGCAGAGCCCCTGGTGTGGACGAGGTCCGCCCCGAGTTCCTGAAGGCTCTGGACGTTGTAGGGCTGTCCTTGTTGACACGCCTCTGCAATGTTGCGTGGAGATCAGGGGCAGTACCTGTGGACTGGCAGACCTGGGTGGTGGTCCCCATCTTTAAGAAGGGGGACCGGAGGGTGTGTTCCAACTACAGGGGAATCACACTCCTCAGCCTCCCTGGGAAAGTCTATGCCAGGGTGCTGGAAAGGAGAGTTCGTCCGCTAGTCGAACCTCGGATACAGGAGGAACAATGTGGTTTTCGTCCTGGTCGCGGAACACTGGACCAGCTCTTTATCCTCTCGAGGATACTTGAGGGTGCATGGGAGTTTGCCCAACCAGTCTACATGTGTTTTGCGGACTTGGAGAAGGCATTCGACCGTGTCCCTCGGGGTGTCCTGTGGGAGGTGTTGCGGGAGTATGGGGTGTCTGGCCCATTGCTACGGGCCATTCGATCCCTATACAACCGTTGCAAGAGCTTGGTTCGCATTGCCGGCAATAAGTCGGACTCGTTCCCGGTGGGTGATGGGCTCCGCCAGGGCTGCCCTTTGTCTCCGATTCTGTTCATAATTTTTATGGACAGGATTTCTAGGTGCAGCCAAGTGGCGGAGGGCTTTCGCTTTGGTGGCCTCAGAATCTCATCTCTGATTTTTGCAGATGATGTGGTTCTGTTGGCTTCATCGGGTGAGGGCCTCCAGCTCACACTGGAGCGGTTCGCAGCCGAGTGTGAAGCAGCGGGAATGAGGATCAGCACCTCCAAATCTGAGGCCATGGTTCTCAGCCGGAAAAGGGTGGAGTGCCCACTCCGGGTCGGGAATGAGTTCCTGCCCCAAGTGGAGGAGTTCAAGTATCTCGGGGTCTTGTTCGCGAGTGATGGGAGAAGGGAGCCGGAGATCGACAGACGGATTGGGGCTGCAGCTGCAGTAATGCGGACGCTGCACCGGTCCGTCGTGGTGAAGAGGGAGCTGAGTGTAAAAGCGAAGCTCTCAATTTACCGGTCGATCTATGTCCCTACCCTCACCTATGGCCACGAGCTGTGGGTAGTGACCGAAAGAACGAGATCGCGGATACAAGCGGCAGAAATGAGCTTCCTCCGAAGGCTGGCTGGCCTCTCCCTTAGAGATAGGGTGAGAAGTTCGGCCATCTGGGAGGGGCTCAGAGTAGAGCCGCTGCTGCTCCACATCGAAAGGAGCCAGCTGAGGTGGTTCGGGCATCTGACAAGGATGCCCCCTGGGCGCCTCCTGGGTGAGGTGTTCGGGGCATGTCCCACTGGGAGGAGGCCCCGGGGCAGACCCAGGACACGCTGGAGAGATTATATCTCTCGGCTGGCCTGGGAACGCCTTGGTGTTCCCCCGGATAAGCTGGAGGAGGTGGCTGGGGAGAGGGAGGTCTGGGCCTCTTTGCTTAGGCTGCTGCCCCCGCGACCCAGCCTCGGATAAAGCGGATGAAGATGGATGGATGGATAAATGGTAACCATGGAGAACCAGAAACACTGCGGTGTGTTTGTATGTTGGTAAATAAAAGTAAGGAGTACTTATCGACTCGTTCATGTTTCAATGACTAAACATCCAGATCAGCAGAATCATGAACCACAAATGAAAAACAAATTCATTCATTCATTAAAAGAAGATTTACCAATCACCTTTCTCGTAGTTGCTGTAGCTCCTCCCACATCTCTCCATTCTCTCTGTCAGAATCGTCAGAGCTGTAGGTCGCAGAGCGACTCCGTGCTGTCCCCTCCCACAGACTGACGTTCAGCCTGCGGCCTCCTCTCCTCTTCCTCTCCTCCTCCTCCCTCCTTTTCTGGGTGCCCTCCTCCTCTCTGCTGCTCCTCTCCTCCTGACCTCCCGGGTTGGCGTTCTTGTTAATAACTGGGGCGAGGGTCACTGTGCTGATGCTGCTCTCTGATCCGCTGCTTTCTGTGCTGCTTTCCGTGTCACTCTCTGATTGGTTCTTCCTGGGAGGAGGCGGGGAGTGAGCAGTGGGCGTGGCCTGACTGATGGACCGTTGCTCCCGCTGGGTGGCAGCCTGACCATGTTTAGAGGGCGTGACCTGGAAACGACCAACGGTGAAAGCAGAAGGTTTCTCCGCTGCAGAAATGAGAGAAGAAGAAGAGTGAAAGGCAGCTCAAGACTCATCAGGTGTGCCGGTATGGATGATTTTTTTTTTATTTAAAAAGCTGTTAAAACGCATCTTTTTAACTGTTAGCATTTTATTGGTCAGAGTCTAAGCTCCGCCTCTAAACTAGCCAGTCAGATCTCACAGTTCCTCTACATGTTAGTGTGGCGTTCAAAGCACAAGGAGAGAATCTGGACACATCTCTTTTACGCTCTTTAGAAATCAGATTTACATTAGAACCCTTTGAAGCCTCCACCCAACACTCTGAAGTGGACTTTGCTGTGGATTTCGCCTCTGGAGGCTAACAACACTGCAGTAAAACCTCCTGTGTGTAAAGAAAAGTTTTGCTGCAGTGGCGTCTGTGGAAAGATACTAAACCGCGTTTCCCTCGGTTCCTGCAAGTACGACCATTAAATATTGGTATTTATGGCTCATATCTGGGATTTTTTTCTTTCATGTTTGCAGTAAGTAGAAGATCAGAAAGCGATGAAGACCACCAACATCATCCTGAGTGAAGCATTTACAGGTAATTTCATCTGTGCAGTTATTCTTGGTGGGATGAAGTGTCTGCTCGTCTCCATATTTTTATTCTCGGACTTCAGATCGAATCGTGTGCAGCCCCTCAGTTCATCGTCGGAAACCCTGGACTTTGTCCTCTCTGAAAGCACGGGGGCAGCACACAGCTGTGCTCACAGTACAGATGTGCAGTGGAATAATGTGGAAAGGATGCAGCTCAAAGTAAATGATCCTTTATTTTTAACACCCATGCAGACGGAGCGTGATGTTGTTGTTACGATTATGAAATCATTTCAGTGATAATGACCTGCGAGTGTCTCTGTATGCAGATGATGCTGTCTGAATATTTGCCTGTTTCTTGAACAGAGGTGGTTCATACCTTCGTGTATGGGCGACAGTCTGGGTGAAGGAGAATCAGGCGGGAGGAGCTGGGCAGGAGGAAGAACACGTTACTTTACTCTGATGTCTGTGGTTATGCATGTCGTTCACACATGAAAAATGAAACCATAAACACCATCAAACAGCACAAAATCCCGTCTTAAACGAAGCGTCTGACTGACAGAAACAGTCTCGTACTTTTTTGTTCAGAGTCGACTGAGGAGGGGACGAGTGACGGAGCTCTCCTCTGTGACTGGGAGCACTGGTCAAGCTGGGAGCAGAGGCAGTCACTGAACCTGAGGACCAGTTACATAAAACATCAGGTTTCAGGTTCAGTGTGGTCTGATGGCACTTTGTGACCTCATAAGTACTCACCATGAAGGGGCGGAGCTGAGCTGAGCTTCTGCTGGACTGGAGACTGAAAGCAATGACAGCATGTTTCAGGTTTTTGTGTTCCAGCAGATTCATCGTTCGTCTGCAGGTCGACATTTATGACTGCTGACCTCACTACTGCCTCACTGCCTCAGAAACCAGTAAACACAGATTACCTGCAGTGTTTCTATGAACTCAACAAACACCAGCAAACACACAAACTGTGTGTGTGCAGTTTGTCCCACAGTGTGCTGCCGCTAAAGTCCAGCTGCTTATTTGACAGGGACAGAAAAGACAGAGAGCTACGTTCACTCAGAGATGGAGACAGATAAGAAAGGAGGAGAGGAAGCAGAGAGCTTAGAGTCACAGGAAGGATGCTCGTTTAAAGCTCACATGGAAGTGTTGTTAAATCTGTACGTGTCACATGATGTTTGTTCATAAAGCTGCTGCTAAACAGACTGACTGTTATTTAAAGGCTGCAGGTTAGTGCAGGATGAACAGGTGAGTCTGCTGCACAGTGGCTGTCTAACATGAAGTTAACATAAACAGTGTGCTGTCAGTGCAGAGGATGAAATCAGCCTTGATAGCTGTGAGACATCTGGATGGATTCAGGTTTGTAAATCCACAGAGAGCAGCTGAAGGACATCTGCTGAAGCTCTCTGTAGAAATGATTGCGAGTTTGATTCTTTCCCCACACTGAGACACTACAGCTGATTTTACTTTCCCCACCTGCTGAACCTGAGGTTTCTTTAACCTCTTCCAGACTCATTTTCCTGTTTAGACACAAAGTCCACAAATCGAGGCAACAGAAAATAAAGATTTCTATTCTCCTTCTCTTTCTCTGCTCATGTTCTACTTAACTGATTCAAGCTGAGTACGTTCACTATAACAATAATTAGACTGAAAGTTTTCATTCCCACGTACTAATATTATTTTATTTTAACATATAATATAACACAGGGTTCAGTTAGCTTTGCATAAAACAGGTGGTAGAAACGTCCTCCTACTCTGAGCACATTTCTGAGCCGGTACTGTTTTTACTTTAAGTACAGAAGTTCAATCTGTACTTCTACTTTAGAGATGGCACGATACCACTTTTTTATGTCCGATACCGATATCATAAATTTGGATATTGGCCGATACCGATATAAATCCGATATAGCGTGTTTTTAATCAGTAAAACTGTTTTTTAATATCTTGCTGCTTTTTGTATAAGTTCATACTCAAGTTAAAAACAAAAAACACTAAAGCTATTCTGTTATACCTGTATGTAAAAAACACACTGCACCCAAAACATTTCATAGTTCAGCAAAACTGATGAATCTAATAAACTTAAACCTGCTCAATCCTCCCTATTCTGGTATTTTAAAGAGTAAGCAACCTAATTAATAGGCCTCTAAAACTCCCAGCAAAAAAATAAATAAATAGGGAACCACCCCCCACCCTCCACCTCATGATGCTTAATCGACGTAATCAACTTTAATTTGATGCAGTGTGAAAAAAATGCCCAGAAATCAATTATTTTACAAGAATAATTAAATATAGTCAACATCTTTCTTCAACAGAACTGCACAGATGGTTCCCAAAGGAAGAAGTACTATAGACTACTAGGGTATATTAGACTTATATTAGACGACCTCAGGGCCAGGATAAAGTTCCAGAGAGACATTCGGGACTGCAATCTCCTCTGCTTCACCGAGACATGGCTGAACCCAGCGGTGCCGGACCACGCCATCCAGCCGGCCGAGTTCTTCTCGGTTCACCGCATGGACAGGACACGGGACTCGGGGAAGTCAAGGGGAGGCGGCGTGTGTTTAATGGCGAACAACAACTGGTGCAACAGTGCGAACGTTGTTCCTCTCACACGCTCCTGCACACCAAATCTGGAACTACTGTCCATCATGTGCCGTCCTTTTTATCTACCTCGGGAATTTACATCGGTCATTGTAAGTGCCGTTTATATTCCACCACAAGCGGACACGGTCACCGCCTTATGCGAGCTGCATGAGGCACTCACACAGCACCAGACACAACACCGGGACGCTGCGCTTATTGTGACGGGGGACTTTAATAGCGCCAACCTCAAACGCGCAGCGCCGAACTTTTATCAACACATCACCTGCCCCACCAGGGGTGAAAGGACACTGGACCACTGCTACACTACGGTCAAGGACGGCTACAAGGCACAATCCCGCCCCCCGTTTGGCAAATCTGATCACGCCGCCATCTTCCTCATGCCAAAATACAAACAAAGGCTGAAACAGGAAGTTCCGGTTCAGAGGAAGGTCGCGCGCTGGACGGATCAATCGGTGGCCGCGTTACAGGACGCACTCGATGACGCAGACTGGGGCATGTTCAGAAACAGCTCCGACGATGATGTCAACGTGTTTACGGAAGCGGTTGTGGGATTCATCGGGAAACTAGCGGATGATACCGTGGAGACAAAGACTATCACAACGTTTCCCAACCAGAAGCCGTGGGTGGATAAAACCATCCGCGACGCTCTGAGATCCCGCACCGCTGCCTACAACACGGGACTCACAACGGGGGACATGGACCCGTACAAAGCCGCGTCATATAACGTGCGGAGGGCGGTGAAAGAGGCGAAGCAGAGCTACGGGAGGAAACTAGAGTCACAACTCCAACAGAGTGACTCTAGGAGCCTGTGGCGGGGACTAAGGACAATAACGGACTATAAAGCACCAACAACCGGTATGACGAACGCGGCCGTGACTCTGGCAGACGAGCTGAACACTTTCTATGCTCGCTTCGAGGCTGCAGCTAAGGTCTCCAACAATGCTAGTGTTGGCGGCGCTAACGGCTGCAGACAGGAAGATACTGCCAGCACCGGAAACGTGCTCGTCATCTCCGAGCATGAAGTAAGGAGAGCCTTCAAAAGAGTGAACACCAGGAAAGCAGCAGGACCAGACGGCATCCCAGGTCGTATCCTCAGAGACTGCGCATACCAGCTAGCTCCTGTGTTCACTGAGATATTCAACATCTCTTTATCTCAGTCGGTCATCCCCACATGCTTCAAAGAGTCCATCATTGTTCCTGTCCCGAAGAAACCCCACCCTGCTCCTCTCAATGACTATCGCCCTGTAGTCCTCACCTCAGTAGTGATGAAGTGCTTTGAACGCCTGGTCAGAGACTTCATCATTTCTTCACTACCAGACACACTGGACCCACTACAGTTCGCTTACCGTCCAAATCGTTCCACAGACGATGCCATCTCTCATCTCCTCCACACATCACTCACTCACTTGGACACTAGAAGGGGGAATTATGTTAAAATGCTCTTCATAGACTACAGCTCTGCATTTAACACCATAATTCCCTCCACACTCACCACCAAGCTGGAGCATCTGGGACTCAGCTCATCTATGTGTCAGTGGATCTCCAACTTCCTAACTGGCAGACCACAGGCAGTAAGGATGGGCGGACATGTCTCAGCCTCCACCACTCTCAGCACTGGAGCCCCCCAGGGGTGTGTTCTGAGCCCCCTGCTGTACTCTTTGTACACATATGACTGTGTGGCCACTACCAGCTCCACCACCATCATCAAGTTTGCTGACGACACCGTCGTGGTGGGCCTGATCTCTGATAACAACGAGACGGCCTACCTGAAGGAGATTAGGAATCTGGAGAACTGGTGCCAGAGGAACAACCTCCTTCTAAACGTCAGTAAGACAAAGGAGCTGATAGTGGACTTCAGCACTAAGCAGGAGAGGAACTACCAGACCCCCGTCATCAACGAGTGCCCAGTGGAGAGAGTGGACAGCTTCAAATACCTCGGAGTTCACATCACGCAGGACCTGTCATGGTCCTGTCACATCAACACCGTGGTGAAAAAGGCCCGACAGCGTCTCTACCACCTCAGACGCTTGAGAGACTTCCAACTGCCCTCCAAGGTGCTCAGGAACTTTTACTCGTGCACCATAGAGAGCATCCTGGCGGGAAACATCTTAACCTGGTTCGGGAACAGCACCATGCAGGACAGACGAGCTCTACAGAGGGTTGTGCGGTCAGCTGAGCGCACCATCCGCTCCGAGCTCCCTGACCTGCACTCAATCTACAGCAGGCGGTGCTGGACCAAGGCCAGGAAGATCGTGAAGGACCTCAGCCATCCCAACAACAGACTGTTCTCTCTGTTGAGGTCAGGAAAGCGATTCTGCTCCCTGAAGACCAACACAGAGAGACTGAGGAGGAGCTTCTTCCCGCAGGCGATACGGTCTCTCAATCACACCACCACACAGTACTGACCCACACATATGGTTCTTACACACACACTGGACTTTCTGGACTTTGGTTTTGCACAACACTGGTCACTATATTCTTCATTTCCGGTTAATACTTGTACAGCTGCTGTTATTGTGTATATATTTATTTATATTTATATTTCTTCATACATTCTTATATAGTTCTATATTGTGTATTTTGTTGTACAGTTATTTTATTTTCAACTTTAATTTATATATTTTATCTTATTCTTCCCAGTTAAATTTACCCTTCATTCTAATTTGTGTTGTACAGTTATTTCATTTTTAACCTTAATTTATATTTTATTCCTTCCTAGTTAAATTTACCCTTTTTAATTTTTCATATTTATTTCCTATCTTATTCATAGCCTTTTCCTTTTTTGTTCTCTTTAGGTCACGAGCAGTTGTCCAAGCATTTCACTACATATCGTACTGTGTATGACTGTGTACGTGACAAATAAAATTTGAATTTGAATTTTTAACAGTTACTATATACAGTAATGGACTTCTATATATTTTACATCAGATTAAAACTCCATATATCGGTTGTTAAGCTTAACGCTGGAAGTACACAATGTCTGGACTTTAGGTACTCTGGTACTCAGGTAAAGTCTTGTTTCACTACTCACCTGTCCTTGCTCCTTCTCTATCTGAGGTGAGTCTGGGATCCGACTGGGCGGTGCCACCACCTGCTGGCTGTCTGAGGCAGAGCTCCTCTGTGGTGTGGG
This sequence comes from Aulonocara sp. 'chitande type north' Nkhata Bay, assembly GCF_057382095.1. Taxonomy (NCBI): domain Eukaryota; kingdom Metazoa; phylum Chordata; class Actinopteri; order Cichliformes; family Cichlidae; genus Aulonocara; species Aulonocara sp. 'chitande type north' Nkhata Bay. The sequence goes on from NC_141347.1 coordinate 37,664,936, forward strand.
TAGGGGATAGGCTGGTGGAGGGAAGAAAGGAGGGGAAAATGGTGTGTGACTTGGATGGTGGAGCTGGGGTCCAAAGGATGGAGATAGTGGAGGGGACTGTGTGGCCTGGGGGGTGGTAAATGGGGGGCGGGGTTGAAAGCCCTGGTTTGGGGCTCCAGGTGGGGGCATGAAGGTCTGGGCTACACTCATAGCCAGAGAGAGCACGTTGGCCAGAGAGAAGAGAGACTGCTCAGGTGAAGCCCACTGAGGAAGAGGAGCTGAGGAAGAGGAGGAGGGGGTGTGGAGCGAAGGGGTACTCTGGACTCTGTGGAGACTGGGGGCGGGGCTCTGGGTGGGGAGGGAAGCATTGTAGGTGTAGTAGGGGTGAGTTGGGAAGTGATAATGGGGACCAGGAGAGGGCTGTGGTGCAGAGGAGTCCAGGTGGGGGTGACTGAGGGGCTGATATGAGGAAGCTGGAAAGAGAGAGAAACAGAAGGAGCATTAGCTACGCAGCCCAGTCCAACCCAGTCCAACCCAGTCCACGCAGACTGGTGATGCTGGTTTTAGTCAAGTAAACTTTTTAATACTTTCATGTTCTGTGCTGGGGTGTGGATGCACTCAGCCTAGCATAGCACCAACAGTGAACCAACACCATCAAAAGAAGAAGAAACATTTCCAGACACCTTCAAAGCAACCTGGAAAGTTTCTTTGGTAAGTTAAGGTCTGAACTTGTAGTAATGCTCGTGTTCTCCCCTCAGAGACACACAGCAGATTTCCCTCTGACTCAGACACATTTCTAAATGTTTTAAAGGCTTGTTTGAAAGTTCAGAGGCTCTAAAACATTTCCCTGAGGAACCCCACGAAACACAACCAGAGGGCCTCTGTCAGTGTGGTGAGTTACTAATGTGCCATCTGCTATTTTAGCTAAATGTGTGTAGGGATCAGGTAATAATGTTTTTCTTGTACAGCTTTATTATTTTTATTTTTAAGCACATTATCGAGCAGATGTGCGATTAAGTAACTATGAACTAAAACATAATTTTTTCCCATTTTCCAGAAGAAGCATTCAACTTAATTAAAAACAGAAAACATGATGATTCAATCAGGTAACATCTAAATGAAGTGTTCAGAAGGCCCTGGACACTTCCCTGAGGGACTCCTTTAACCACTGGAAGGAAACACTGCATAGCCACAAAAATGCCTTAAAGTCACAATGAAGCATTTTTGTGAATGAATGATCTGATAACGTGCACACCTACCTGAAGACGTGTGAAAAGACTGTGACCTCAGTGATCTGACAGGGGGCGTGGCTTCAGGGTCAATGGAGAAGTCGGCTCCTTTTAAAGGAGGGGGTTCAACACTGTCGATATCTGATCGTGAAACAGATTTGTGGATTAGGGTGGGGTCAGTGAACATTAAGCGATGAGAGTTACAGCAGCGTTTACTTCATATTCTTCATGTTTTCCCTAATAATCCGTCTCCCGTTCTTCTTCCCATCGTCACCCCCCTCCCACACTTCTATCGGTCCCTTTTTACCGGTTAATGAGGACGAGGACAGAGTTCTGGAGAGGCCGCCTCCCAGCAGGTTCATCTGTAAAAACATTTTCATGCATTTAAACGTTTCACACACTAAACATGCAGACTGTGGGGATCATGTTTAACTTTGATGTGAAGCTCATCAACAGAACTTCACATACCGCACTTCCAGGCAGCGTGGAGGTGTTTAGGCGGGACAGCCTATCAGAGTCTGCCTGTGGACGATGATGCATCACCGACTCCGCCCTCTTGATGATCTCATACATGCGAACTATAAATCCGTCCCGCTCTGACGGCAGGATGAAGTCTCTGTGGAGCTGAGAGGACAGTGAGCACAGGTTCAGCCTACTTATCGTATCTGACAGTAATCATCTGAACCGACGCCAACGCTGTGCTCTGATTGGCTGACTGTCCTCACCATCACTGATGCGATGTCTTCTGGATTGTCTCCATCCAGGTCGAACTTAAACGTCACCATCTTACTGTCGTGAGTCTGCAGCTGACACTCCACCACTCGGTCCACCATGTCTGACACCTGTACACACACACACACAGACACACACAGACACACAGACACACACACACACACACACACACACACACACACACACACACACACAGACACACAGACACACACAGACAGACACACACACACACAGACACACACACACACACAGACACACAGACACACAGACACACACAGACACACACACACACACACACACACACACACACACACACAGACACACAGACACACACACACACACACACACACACACACACACACAGACACACAGACACACACAGACAGACACACACACACACAGACACACACACACAGACACACACACACAGACACACACAGAGACAAAAACACAAACACACACAGACACACACAGAGACAAAAACACAAACACACACAGACACACACACAGACACACACACAGACACACACACACACACACACACACACACACACAGACACACACACACACACACACACACACACACAGACACACACAGAGACAAAAACACAAACACACACACAGACACACAGACACACACAGTGTTTACACACCTCATGTTGTTCTTTAGAGGTTAAATGTTCGCACGGCGACTCACCCCTGTGATTCGCAGACGAGCTCGCGCTCTCCTCCTGAACTGTTTCGCAGCTGCTCTTTTTGCGATGTCCTGACTGCTCTTCTCTGATTGGCCGTCATTGCCGTCACTCAAACCCGAGGTCACGTCAGAAACGTAGCTGCAAAACAAATGTGCGTTTTTACCACCTCTGTGAGGACCAACCCTAGATTTAGGACACTTTGTTTTTCAGAGCAACATAAAGTATCTTAAATGTTCTTTAGGAGCATTTAATGTTACTGCAGGTCCTCGTATGTAAGCGTGTGCATTACCTGTCCGCAGGTGAGGAGAAGCCGCAGACTGATCCATGTGATGTTTGCTCGGCACTGTGGGACACAGCGATGCTCTGTGGGACACAAACACAGATCCAGACTGAAAAGAAGCTTCTCAGCCAGCTTAATCATGTGACGCCTTCTGTGACGTCCTCTAGAGGGCGACAGAGAAGCTCGTGTAAAACTAACCCATGACAAGAGTCACACAGACGTGTCTAAGATAATCTCATCGCTCTGTGCTGACAGCTGGCTGTACCCACTTTATCAAAGGTCAGTGAACAGTACCCTGCACCCCTGCTGGCAGGTCGTCTTAGCAACAACAAACCTTTGAAGAGATTTTACTAAATTTGATTGGTGGTTTAATACATGCAGTTTTTATTCCTGGTGACTGTTTAAAGTTATGACCCTCCCCGTTTAGGCTGCTTCAAGGAGGAGAAGACGTAACTTCTCTGGTTTCGTTCTAATGACATCATCAGGAAACAGCGGCCACACTAAATCTGAACGCGTGTGTTGCATGTGTGGTCGCTCAGATCTGAGAGTTGTGAAGGAGGGAGGAGCACAGCCGCGACAGGAGCTCCTCCTCCTCTGCTCACCTTTGGGAAACGCAGCACGGGGAGGGGCGGAGGTTTGGCTTTGGATAGGAGCCGAGTCACAGGGGGAGGAGCCTCAGGTCGAGGGGTTTCCTGGACCACGGGTGGAGGTGCAGGGTTTTTGACTGGAGGAGGCGGAGCTTCAACACCCGAGGAACTGAAGGAGAAGTCTGTGTCACAGTCGGCTGCAGTGAGAGGGCGGAGAAGCGTTAAAATCTGAAGGTGCAGAGAAACGTGAACTAAAACATTTAACGATCGACGATCACAAACGAACAAACGCCTCACAGGTAGCTGACGACCACGAGGCATGTCTGGTAGTCTTGTCGTCCTCGTCGCCGTCTCCTCCCATCCTGCTGGACATGCCGCTGTTCCCAGAATCCACCGGACTGCTGCTCAGCGACATCACCAACGACGTCATACCTGTGATGGGAGGGGCTTTTTTCAAGGCAGATGTGGTGGCTGAATCCTGCTGTGAAATTAAAATGGAGGAAGGTGAAGATCTTTAATCTTAAAATTACGTGTTATTGAAAAACATAAACTGTTCGATATTCAAAGATCCGGACTGCAGGTGTAATCTCTGCCAGCAGGAGGCGCTGTTTAAACACACCTTCCCATCAGCTGTGTTTGTGGCTGGCTTCTTATTGGACGTTTCAGATGCCTGGGGGTCAACCTCCTCTTCAATCACTTCTTTCTGGTGTTTGAGCTTTTCCTCCTCCAGGCGGCGCCGTTTCTCCCGCTGGCGCTTTATGGCCGTCACCCGGTATCTGATCGCCTTGGCAATCACCTTATAGTCTGCGTCGCACACGAACCCCAGCACCACCTGTGACACAGAGACACAGGTAAGACCACCTGCCAACTGGTGTCATGGTGTGATGCCACCTGTGCGGCGGTGCGGGTACCATCTCCTGAGCCACCTCCTCGGGGACGTCCTTGTACAGCTCGAACACGAACTCTATGGCGTTATGGTCTTTATATTTGCCACAAAGCTTCTTGTTGTCGTCCATCCGCAGCCAGAGTTTCAGCGACGTCTTCGAACCATCGTCTTCTTCTGCCAGTTCCACGTGGACGCCCAGCTTCTCCTGGAAGAACCGGTGATCCAGCAGGTCCTGAACTGTGAACCTGAAGGCCAGAAAGACAAACAAACACTGAGTTTTCCTGCTGTTACCACAGGCCGTGAACTGCCCACAAACTCGTGGCATTACCTCTCGCTGCTCTTGGTGCGGATGCAGCCCTCAATGATCTCCCTCAGCTCTGGGATGGTCACTTTGGAAAAACTCTCTGGTTTGATTCCCTGAGAGACAAACAGGAAGTCAAAAATCTGGGCATGAGGACATGAAGTAAAACGCGCTAAGCGAGGGCAGGGCCTTACACTGGTGACCTTGCGGTAGATCTGGCCAGCGTTCTGACACTCAGAGTATGGATACTCGGAGGTCGCCATCTCCAGGATGCACATGCCGAAGGCGTAAATGTCCACGGCCTCGTCGTACTTCTCCTCATACATCTCTGGAGCCATGAACTCTGGAGTTCCTGAATGCACCACCAGAAAAACCATGAAGCAGCTTTTTGGGCCCACTGACTTTCTGAGGTCATGGAGGGTTACAGACTGTCTCTTACCAATCACACTCTTAGCGAACGAGGCCTTCTTGAGTGTGGCGAGGCCCAGATCTCCGATCTTGACGGAGGCCGTGGGCCCGGTGATGAAGATGTTGTCACACTTGAGGTCTCGGTGAATGATCGGGGGGCAGCGTGAGTGCAGGAAGTGAAGCCCCTTTAGGATCTGGAGGCTCCAACGCTGCAGCAGCTTCAGTTTCATCTGACGGAACCTGCGCAGGTACCTGGACGAGTTTAAAGAAAGACAGACGAGATCCAAGAAGTCAAATTAGGATCAATAAATAATTAGAATAATAACTTTATCTAAATAGCACTTTTCAAAACACGGGGTTACAAAGCGCAGCTGGACACTGATGATAAGTGTACATGTTAAAACTTACAGACATTCATTCAACGCGTGGTTTCAAACTGCGTCAACAAATGAAGGGGAATGAACCTATATAACCTATAAAAATGAGTTTTCAGCATTCACTAAAACACAAAGTCAGCCAACCTGATGGTCTGAGGAAGGCTGTCCCACAGCCTACAAACTGCGATCATCTCTGGTTTTAAAATCAGAGGGAGGGACGATCGGAGAGGCGGGCTGATCAGGTGTTAGAAGCTCAGCTACATAAGCAGGGCCCATCCATGTAGAGCCTTATATGTCAATAACACAATCTTAAATCTGAATTATACTGGAAGCCAGTGAACGGAGGCAGGGATTGGTGTGATATGTGACTGATAGCTGGTTTTCTGCTTTCTGAACTAATTGGAGATGAGCTATGGAGAGACGCACGTGAAAGACGCAGTAATCAAGATGTATACTAAAAGTTCAAGATGACTGACTGGCAGTAAAGGTTTGATTGTCACAATATTTCTCAGATGAAGGAAACAATACTGGCTAACCTTTGAGAGATTCAAAATTCAGGCGGTAATCAAAAGCGATAAAAAGCAGATGATTTGATGTTATTGGCGAGGGGCCGATGTACTGATAAACGTCCTTAGAGAAACTGTCTGGGCCGAGCACTAGAACCTCGGTTTTACCAGAGTTGAGATGGAGGAAGTCAGACTACATGCAACTAATAATGGCAGAGAAACATTGAAGCAAGAGAGGCTGTTGACATATTACAGTGTGTCATCTGCATAGCAGTGGTAGGAGACTCCATTAAAACCACTGATTAGTTGACCCAGAGGTAACATAGACAAAGACAACAGAACTGGTCCAAGGACCGAGCCCTGGGAGACTCCACTGGTGCAGATGAGGACACTGGTTAATATGAATTCTGAGGAATCTGAAAAGTATAAAGAAACCCATTTGAGACCAGTACCAGCGATGCCGACCCAACAATCTCAACGAGCTGACAAGAAACAGGAAGTTTGGAAATTGGCCCAAAATTGTTTAAAAGAGTGGAGGAGGTTTTTTTTAGTACAGGAAAGACACCGGCTGTTTTAAAGTAATCTGGGACACAGCCAGATGTAAGGGACTGACAAGAGAGAGAGGCCAGGGGGAGGTGCACATGTGTGAGGCTATATCCAAAAGATCTGTTGGAGAAGTGCTTTGACCTCGGACAACAGAACTGGGTAAAAGCCTTCGGGTGGTTGAAGAGGCACGGACTGGGTGTGACCTGATATTTTGATCTTGCAGGTGAAGAAACATTTTCCCAGTTATTAGCAGACACTGGAGTAACAGCAGACTGAAGAGGGTTAGGATGTTTGCTGATGGTGTCAAATAACAACATCGGATTAATCTTTGTTATCGTTACTCACACTAGTAAAATAAGATGTTGGATGAGTGTGACTAATAACTCCTTCATATGGAGATAGGAAGTCTTGTTCCATCTACCTCCAGGTTTTCTGCACCCTCTTCTTTGGTGGTGGATATGATCACTAATCCAGGGGAAGAACTGGTAATGGATTAATCTGACTTTAAATCTGCAACACGATCCAGAATTCATCAGCATGTATTATTTAACCAGTAAACTGAGTAAATGGTAAATGGCCTGTATTTGTACAGTGCTTTACTAGTCCCTAAGGACACATTCAGGTATCCACCCATTCACACACACATGCACACACTGGTGATGGCAGCTACATTGTAGCCACAGCCGCCCTGGGGTGCACTGACAGAGTCACTGATATCTGAAAAATTAGTTGTTGATGTACTACGGTGAGAATCAGCATCAAGTTCCCAAATACAGAGTGTTGAGGAACTACAGAAGAACCAAATGTTCTGGTTCTGGACTCACATCTTGAGGGTCCCGGACGTCATGAGCTCCGTCACCAGGATGGTGCATTTGTGTCCCTTCAGCGTCGACTTCCAAGAGTCGTAGAATCGGACGATGTTGGGATGCTGCAGAGCTTTCAGCATCTCCACCTCCTCGTTGAAGCGCTGACGCTCGGCCTTGTTCAGACGGTGAGTCTGTTACGACACGAACACATGAACATTTCCAATCATTCGCTCGTCCGTGAATTCAGAGATCAGATCGGCAAAAAACTCCCTGAAAAGCCTTCAGCTAATCCAAAATGCTGCAGCAAGAGTCCTGACAGGGACTAGAAAGAGAGCAGATTTCTCCTGTTTTGGCTTCCTGTTAAATCCAGAATTGAATTCAAAATCCTGCTCCTCACATACAAGGTCTTAAATAATCAGGCCCCATCTTATCTTAATGACCTTGTAGTACCATATCATCCTATTAGAGCACTTCGCTCTCGCTCTGCAGGCCTACTTGTTGTTCCTAGAGTATTTAAAAGTAGAATGGGAGGCAGAGCCTTCAGTTTTCAGGCCCCTCTTCTGTGGAACCAGCTTCCAGTTTGGATTCAGGAGACAGACACTATCTCTACTTTCAAGATTAGGCTTCAAACTTTCCTTTTTGCTAAAGCATATAGTTAGGGCTGGACCAGGTGACCCTGAATCCTCCCTTAGTTATGCTGCAATAGACGTAGGCTGCCGGGGGATTCCCATGATGCATTGAGTGTTTCCTTTCCAGTCACCTTTCTCACTCACTATGTGTTAACAGACCTCTCTGCATTGAATCATATCTGTTATTAACCTCTGTCTCTCTTCCACAGCATGTCTTTATCCTGTCTTCCTTCTCTCACACCAACCAATCACAGCAGATGGCCCCGCCCCTCCCTGAGCCTGGTTCTGCTGGAGGTTTCTTCCTGTTAAAAGGGAGTTTTTCCTTCCCACTGTTGCCAAAGTGCTGCTCATAGGGGGTCATATGATTGTTGGGTTTTTCTCTGTATCTATAAAGCGCCTTGAGGCGACTTTTGTTGTGATTTGGCGCTATATAAATAAAATTGAATTGAATTGAATTGAATCAATGAGGCGGCTCTGACGCAGCTTCGCTGTGAAGGACGCTGAGCCCTCGTACACTAACAGATCTGCTGACAGGACAACATACGCTTCTCACATCACTGCAGAGCATGATGGGAAACCAGCACCAAACACACACACGCCGTCTGTACGACGCGTTTCTTTGGTGTATATTTAATTTTTCTGGTTCACACACACAAGAGCTGTGGCACCAGTCTAACCATTAAACAGACATCAAATCGCACCAAGACATACAATTCAAAAAGTCAAATAAATTACACGCAGATTCAGATACTGAAAAGCAGTAAACTAAAAATACAATATTACAACAAAATAAATAAATGGGACAAGAATACATTTAAAAGGAATAAACTCACAATAAATAAATAAAGTAATTAAAATAATAAAAATACAGTTAGAAATATAAAACAAAATGAATGATACAGGAACAATAAAAGTCATAAGATTTAATTAAACATTTACAAATAAAATAAATGAAATATTTAATGAAATAAAAAATAAAGAACATGTAAATGCTGATTTTAAACCTTCTTGTTTAGACACTGGAGGTTACACGCGTAACCCTGGCTCTGCGTCACAATCAATCTACTCACCACGATTTTCACAATAAAAGCATGAAAATAAAGGACCACTAAGAAAATGTTTATTTGTGTGTGATCTCAGAAGCTGACCAATCACAGGTGAGCACGAAGGCCAGGTGAGAGTGCCTGTAATAATGACCATAAACACAAAGCAGGAAGTTCAGCACAGAGTTGATCTTTGACCTCTTTGCCCTGTGTGTGTGTGTGTGTGTGTGTGTGTGTGTGTGTGTGTGTGTGTGTGTGTTATCAACAGCCAGCAGCTGTCCGTCCAATCAGATACTGTGTACGGTACAACAACGCGCTGAGTCACTGTTAACCCTTTATCACACACGTGCTGGTCTATGTGTCCTTGAGAGGACCGGGCCCCGTGTGTTTTTCACTCTATTAAAGATGAGACGAGAGGACGAAGGACGAGGAAGACAATGGTTTTTGTTGAGCCTGACTGAAGTAGGAGCTTTAAATCAGTCATAAAGTGTTTTATAACCTCACACATAAATTCCTCAGGACAGTCCCTTCGTATTAAACTTCATGCTGTCCTGACTCAGAGCTGAACCTTAAACCACAGACGCTCTCATAAAAACCTAAAAAGACAAACAAACCAACCTTACACTGATCTGGTCTGGGACCAGAGGTCTGCAGGCTCTGATGAAACCCGGTGTGTGACACTCAGCTGTGTGATATTCAGCTCAGCAGGTTTGCATAAACGTTCACTGAGGGGAGAGTCAGTGCTGCTCTGACATGACTGTGCACAGCTGTCCTGCCTGCATGTGTGCAGCAAACGTGTGCTCAGCCTTCATGGCTGTGAGCATGCTGCTCCTTTACTCACAGTCTGAGTAACAGCCAACAGGGGCACGCTCCAGCAGACACAGTGGACTCTTCCATTCACACAGCAGATGTGAACCACAGCCTGAGATTAAAGGAAAGAGACACGGTGACGTGGAGTTCCACCTGGCTGTCACATCACAGTCACTCTCAGTGTCATTGATCTTTCTGAGGTAACTTCACTAATTCCTCCAAACCATCAACGAGCCCATTCCTACAAGACTGCTGGGAGAAGTCCTGCCATTAGAAAGCAGAGCTCTGCCTCCGTGTACACACCTGTGCTCATAGTCCCAGACACACCTGAGCGATACGGACGCTCTGTACCTGAGGACAGCGAGGGGCGTGGCACCTGGATGTGGAAACATCTGTGTGAGCTGTAAATGCTTTGACATTTGTCTTGTTGTGTGAGTCTACCGGAGGTCACTGAGGGTAACAGCCAATCACAGCAGACTTTACATTCACAACCATGAGGATGATTTCATGAAACTGATGTGCTGCACGCCACCTCTGCCCCCTCGTCACACTTTCGCATCCACAGCACCTTTACTACAACAGCACTGACAGAAATACACGGTTTACTTTCAGAGGAACAGGTTTTCTTACTGCAGCGCAGTGAAGCTCTGATATTTACTGTGAGGTCGGAGCAGGTCATGATGGTGACACGAGCGCTCCTACAGACTCAGGATTCAATCGCGTTCACAACGACACGCTGCTGACGTCTCTGACTCGCTTGGAACCGATCTTTGACCTTTACTGTGAAACACTTAAGTATCTGTATCAAGCCTCCATGGAGAATCCTGGCTGACCTGTGACCTCTCAGGAAGTCTCATTTAGGTTCAAAGTTACTTTATTTAGACTTTACAGAGAAATGATGGCGTTTGTCGTCACAAAACACACCTATGTGAACCTGACACACACATGTTTGGTCATCAGGCACGATGAGTCTAATACAACAGTTCTTATTAAGTTGAGTGAGAGGAACAAAGCTGTTTCCATAACGCCTCGCCCTGCATCCCGCAGAGGATGGAGTCATTATTAAAAGTGATAAATCCTCTGCACCTGTTTAGAGTCCAGGGAGGCTAAACAGGCTGCGACTCACCTGTCAGACGGCAGAGGTCTGACCGAACCATGCCACCAAACGAGTCAAATCAGAAACAATCAAATGATTACAGGGAGTGCAGAATTATTAGGCAAGTTGTATTTCTGAGGAATAATGTTATTATTGAACAACAACCATGTTGTCAATGAACCCAAAAAACTCATTAATATCAAAGCTGAATGTTTTTGGAAGTAGTTTTTAGTTTGTTTTTAGTTTTAGCTATTTTAGGGGGATATCTGTGTGTGCAGGTGACTATTACTGTGCATAATTATTAGGCAACTTAACAAAAAACAAATATATACCCATTTCAATTATCTTGGACGCGTGTGATGGAGCATTGTCCTGCATGAAAATCATGTTTTTCTTGAAGGATGCAGACTTCTTCCTGTACCACTGCTTGAAGAAGGTGTCTTCCAGAAACTGGCAGTAGGACTGGGAGTTGAGCTTGACTCCATCCTCAACCCAAAAAGGCCCCACAAGCTCATCTTTGATGATACCAGCCCAAACCAGTACTCCACCTCCACCTTGCTGGCGTCTGAGTCGGACTGGAGCTCTCTGCCCTTTACCAATCCAGCCACGGGCCCATCCATCTGGCCCATCAAGACTCACTCTCATTTCATCAGTCCATAAAACCTTAGAAAAAACCAGTCTTGAGATATTTCTTGGCCCAGTCTTGACGTTTCAGCTTGTGTGTCTTGTTCAGTGGTGGTCGTCTTTCAGCCTTTCTTACCTTGGCCATGTCTCTGAGTATTGCACACCTTGTGCTTTTGGGCACTCCAGTGATGTTGCAGCTCTGAAATATGGCCAAACTGGTGGCAAGTGGCATCTTGGCAGCTGCACGCTTGACTTTTCTCAGTTCATGGGCAGTTATTTTGCGCCTTGGTTTTTCCACACGCTTCTTGCGACCCTGTTGACTATTTTGAATGAAACGCTTGATTGTTCGATGATCACGCTTCAGAAGCTTTGCAATTTTGAGACTGCTGCATCCCTCTGCAAGATATCTCACTATTTTTGACTTTTCTGAGCCTGTCAAGTCCTTCTTTTGACCCATTATGCCAAAGGAAAGGACGTTGCCTAATAATTATGCACACCTGATATAGGGTGTTGATGTCATTAGACCACACCCCTTCTCATTACAGAGATGCACATCACCTAATATGCTTAATTGGTAGTAGGCTTTCGAGCCTATACAGCTTGGAGTAAGACAACATGCATGAAGAGGATGATGTGGACAAAATACTCATTTGCCTAATAATTCTGCACTCCCTGTATTATTATTATTTATTAAACGTGACAAACTTCATCTAATATTCTCTGTTAGACGGTATCAGGAAGTGACACGATGCAAACAGGCAGACAGAAAGATGAGAAACACTGGATTCCTCAGCAGCTGTGCTGGCAGAGTTTAAACAGGTCTGTTTTCATCCACCTGCTACAAGTTTATTAACACTTTAACTGGATTATTCTGACAGAACGAGCTCACAGATGAGTAAAGCGCTGCAGTGTTTGGGAGTATGTGGCGTCTACAGCTGCTGATAACGGTGAAGGTAAAGTTGGGAGGCAAACCCATCGAAGCTCACCTCCGTTTATCTCACAGGCGTGCCGCGCCCTTCGGCAGTATCTATGGGCGTCTCCGGCCGCCAGCTTGCTTTCAGTTAAACAGAACCAGCTCGTCTAACGTCGTTTCACACCAAACGCCGAGCAAAGCTTCGCCTCGTGTTGCTCGC